>NC_045441.1:144639236-144706075 GCF_002776525.5 Piliocolobus tephrosceles
GATCACTGAGAGGTCACAGGATCACTGACAGGTCATGGGATCACTGATGGGATCACGACAGGTCACGGGATCACTGACAGGTCATGGGATCACTGAGAGGTCACAAGATCACTGACAGGTCGTGGGATCACTGGTGGGATCACGACAGGTCACGGGATCACTGACAAACAGGTCATGGAATCACTGACAGATCATGAGAGCATGGGTGGGATCACTGACAGATCATGGGATCACGATAGGATCACAACAGGTCACGAGATTACTGACTGATGATGGAGTGAGGGGAGGGAGGGAGACTCACCCTTTTCCCGATGTCTGTAGCTCTCAGGGCGCAGTGCTGCCCTCCATTATCCTCTGTAACTGTCTGGCTGCAGGTATCCCATCTACTGGATTAGGAGGAGAGTCCTTAAGGAATGGAAACCACAGCTTATCTGGCTGGGTGACCACTGCAGCACCCAGTGTCCTGGGGGGTTGCTTTATACAGACTCAAAAATCACCTAAGGAGTGATACAAACACACTTTCCACATGAAAATAGTAGTGACAGACAAGCACAGGGGCTCAAGCCTGTAATCCCAGCACTTTGGGAGGCCAAAGCAGGAGGATTGCTTGAGGCCAGGAGTTCAAGGCTGGCCTAGGTGACATAGCAAGATCCCATCTTTATAAAAATGTAAAATATTAGCCAGGCAGGGTAGTGTGTGCCTGCATTCCCAGCTACTCAGGAGGCTGAGGTGGGAGGACAGCTTGAATCCAGGAGTTTGAAGTTGCAGTGAGCCATGATTGCACCCATCCACTCCAGCCTGGGCAACAGAATCAGACCCCAACTCAAAAAGAAATAAAGAAATAAAATAATTACAATAGTTACACTATTGTATAATGTAATGTACTATGGGTAGTATACTAATAATAATTGCACTCACAAAATGGATACTATGTGCCAAGCACCATTCTAAACACTTTACATAAATTAACTAGTTGAATCTTCACAAAATATTATGAAGTAAGTATCATTTTATAGATATTTCCATTGCAGCGGCTGGGGCTACACATATGCTCACACGGCTTTCCCTCTGTGCCAGAGGCTTTGACCATGATCTATGGTGTGCAGGACATATGCAAGGCTTTCCGGAACAAATAATTCTATTGTTGGTAAAAGCCACGGGGCCCTTTTATTTCCTGTACCAAAGCAGTCAGACTCACATTGCTGGCAAAAAGGGAGATGGCAACATGATGAAGCAGGCTGCTGCTGTTTGCTTTCTCTCCCTCTCCTCTCAGCTCCCTTCTCACCAGCCCAACGAGCCAAACTCTTCCCTTCTTTCTTTCATCAAAGTCCATTCTAAGCTCCTTCACTTTCACTGGGATGTAAATGATAGGCACCGTTTAAAAAGGTATAAACACCTCTCTCTAAGCAGAGCAGGACTGGGCTCTCCATCTCTCTCGGGTCTCGGTCCCGTCATTCAAGCCTCCCTGTCTTGCTCACCATTTTGCCCTCACCACATTGTCCTCCCCAGCCTCAGATCCCAGGGACATCCTGGTCTCCCATTTTTCTGTGACTGTGTATGGAGTGAGCTCCATGAGCTCCTTGATAGAAAACTGTCCGTGGAGCACACATGGTGCCTTCACACATGGCGGTCACGGGCCACAGTGGTTTCGATGCTGGGATGTGGCTCCTCCAAGTCCATAAGTGGCAGGGGCAGGTGTGGGGTACACACGGGGTGCGAGAAACACACATGTCTCATTCCTAACCTCCACACTGATTGCACACTGAATGGTGTTTTGGACAATATATTGGATTCAGTGAAATATATTGTGAAAATAATTTCACAGCACAGGGCATGGTGATTCATGTCTGTAATCCCAGCACTTTGGGAGGCCGGGGCAGGCGGATCATGATGTCAGGAGATCAAGACCATCCTGGCCAACAAGATGAAACCCTGTCTCTACTAAATATACAAAAATTAGCTAGGCGTGGCATTGCGCGTTTATAGTCCCAGCTCCTCGGGAGGCTGAGGCAGGAGAATTGCTTGAACCCAGGAGGCAGAGGCTGCAGTGAGCTGAATTTGCACTACTGCACTCCAACCTGGGCCACAGAGTGAGGCTCTGTCTCAAAAAATATAATAATAAAAAATAATAATTTCACTGGGTCGGGCACGGTGGCTCACACCTGTAATCCCAGCACTTTGGGAGGCTGAGGCGGGCGGATCACAAGGTCAGGAGTTTGAGACCAGCCTGGCTAATATGGTGAAACCTTATCTTTATTAAAAATACAAAAATTAACCAGGCATGATGGTGGATGCCTGTAGCCCCAGCTACTCAGGAGGCTGAGGCAGGAAAATCACTTGAACCCAGGAGGTGGAGGTTGCAGTGAGCCGAGATCATACCACTGCATTCCAGCCTGGGCAACAGAGCAAAACTCCATCTCAAAAAATAAAATAAAAAATAATTTCACTTAGAAAAAACTGTATGGCGGCTACTGTTGAATGTAAAGGTGCAGGTATGTCTCACGACGTCCATCGCTCCCCCTTACCTGCATCATGCAGGTGAGAATGGGGCCACTGGGAAGTTGCCTGTGCAACCCTGATGGCAGCTGAGGGTCCCCATGTGAAAGGCCCTTGGCTGGACTGAGGTGAGATGCCAGGGCCAGGGGATGCAGCAGAGGCCACGTGGAGGGTCCCCTGCAATCTAATCTCACTGTCAGGGTGGTTTTTGAATGTCTTCATTAGATGAGGAAAGAAAAGCATGAGTTTTCGGAGGTTTTACAGGAGCTGTTTGGCAGGGATTTCACTTTTCTCCATCAAAAGACTCCCAAGTGCGAGTGTTCACATAGGTTCCTTTATAAGCCTGGAGGCAGCACCGCCTGCCCCCTTCAACCCAGCACTGCAGTCACAGGGAGGAAGACAGGAGATGGGGACCTGCTGGCACACAGCAGGCCTGGCTTTGTGGGTGATGCACAGCCCAGGTCCAGACATCAGGTGGCAGCCAGCCCATCCCCACGGAGTCACCAGGGTAACTGAAGACACTGTGCCACAGGCCCCAGGAGGCTCTGCAGAGTCCAGAAATGTGAGAGAAGGAAACTGACCGTCTAGTCGGTCATGCAGGCAATGACATAGAACATGCCTGCCTGGTGCAGGATTTCCCTGCCTGATCAGTGAGCAGGCAGCAAACGCTGAGGTCAGGAGAGGCTGGGGCTAGGAGGCTGGCATAGGATGAAGGCTTCCATGGCCCTAGCCACGTGGGTCAGAGCGGAGACTGTGTCAGGGAAGGCCCATGATTACTCTCCCCTGGCTCATGGGTCCCCATCACAGTGACTGACCAGTACTAAACCAACGTACATGCAGCTGAGTCTCACTACCCATGGTTGTCACGCTCTGTAAAGCCACCGTGAATGCTAAACTAGAGGCTGCTGAACCATCGCTCCTACTGTAAAAACAGGGTTAGGTTCCTGCAAGCCTCTGGGCACACCACTTTGATCAACTGATCAATACGTACCGTGTTTGGTGTGTTTTTCTGTCCCAGGACACCTTATTGAACAGGTGGGTATTGCTGGTCCATCAACACTGAACTCACAGACAGCAGCATGGTACAAAGCTTCTCTGACACACGTGTTTTCTGTAAGGCACATCATGGCCTTCCTGCACTTGGGAACATGGATAGCTCCTTGACACTAAGCTTGGGGCCACATTAAACAGCAGAATTACCAATAAAAAGCACAAAAATGTGAAACTAAACAGATAATGTAAAAGACACTTGTTTACAGCGTAAGCTGGAGCAGGAAGGCAGGGCACTGCCTGTTTCAGCTCAGCTGGGAACCTGCACGTGGGTGCCTCACACATTCTGCTGCTTCACATGTGTTCGTGAATGACCATGTCAGCACCACGAGTACTAACCTGGGTGCTAAAAATGTCAGTGCATAAACCAATTCACAAATATGGAATCCACCAGTAATGAGGATGGACTGTATTTATAATGAATTGGTTACTCTAATTTTCCTTAATGTTCTCTTCCCATTATAAAAACACGACATTTAGAAAAAATTTTAAATAACTAAAAGTATGACAAAAATTCAGATCTATTCTCACTACCCAGAGATGGCCTTATTCTATTTCTATTCAGTCTTTATAATTTATACTTTTTTTTTTTTTTTTTTGAGACGGAATCTCACTCTGTCACCCAGGCTGGAGTGCAGTGGCACATCTCATCTCACTGCAACCTCCACCTCCCGGGTTCAAGCACGGTGGCTCACACCTGTAATCCCACCACTTTGGGAGGCTCAGGCAGGTGGATCACCTGAGGTCAGGAGTTCAAGACCAGCCTGGCCAACATGGCAAAACCCTGTCTCTACTAAAAATCCAAAAATTAGCTGGGCGCAGTGGCGTGCACCTATAATCCCAGCTACTCAGGAGACTGAGGCAGGAGAATCACTATAATCTATACTTTTACGTATAAATTAAAGTTTATGGTGTTTATACAATTCTGTTTCCTGTATTTTTCACCTTGTATCATGAGCTTATCATTATTAAGTATCTTTAAAAAGTGTTTTTAGCACAGCTAATTTTTATTATGGAAATAAGAAATTACCATTGTAGGAAAACTTGAAATACAGGGGAAAGTACAGAGAAGAAAATTGAAATCATTTTTGCCCCTACTTTGGCACGAAGAGACAGCCAGCTGAGAACGTACACATTTCTGATAGTGTTTTCCTGCTACTAAAAGGATGTTAATAATGATAGCTAGTGTTAGCTGAGTATTTATACTTACTAGGCAATTTGATGTCTATAAAATTTAAGCCCGTGCATACTGTGTTGTTAATCCTATTTCATAGACCCAGAACGTGGAGCTCGAAAAGGTTGGTTAACTATTGAAGCAAGAATTTGAGCACTGTCCCTGCTGGCTCTGATGTCTGTGCCCCTGGCCTCCACAGTTGCGCATTATGCGTGATGCTAATGGGATGCTGCCTCTTCATGTTCTTGAAAAACAAACTGCTACATCCGTCTTTTGGGGAGCCATCACTGGCTTAACCATCTCATGATCATGTCATACAGTCAACCGTCCATACCCACGGGCTCCGCATCCTCAGAGTCAAGAGAAGATCAAAATTATTTTTTAAAAAGTGAATATAACAGTACAATAATTGAAAATAATATAAATGAAAAAACAATATGGTATGACAACTATTTACACAGCGTTTACATTGTATTCAGTATTACAAGTCATCTAGAGATGCTGTAAAGTACATAGGGGTATGTGTGTAGGTTACACACAAATACACCACCATTTCCTACCCGAGACTGGAGCACCCATGAATTTTGGTACCCGTGGGGGTTTCTAGAATCAATTCCCCGCAATCCTGTTATTCACAATTTCAGTGTTATAAAGTTCAGTTGTACATACCAATATAACAGTACATAATTCTAGACTTCTCCATGTGGAAATTATTTTAAGACACTTGATACATAGAACAAAACTTATTTTCCAAGTTTGTACCTCAGTGCCAATTTTCTAGTCTCTTAGTATTTTTTAATTTTGACAGTTTAATAGGAAAAAAGTGTTATTACATTATTATTTTGTATATAACTTACTATATGTTTTGTCATTTTAACATATTACTCTTGTGTGTATTTTGTGATATGTAACCCTGATTCTGAATGCTATTGCAAAAGGTGTTGTTTTTAATTTCCATTTCTAACTGTTCATTGCCAGCATACAGAAACACAATTGTTTATAGTCTGACCTTGTTTGCTATACGAGTTCTAGTACACTTTTTATAGATTGTTTTGGTTTTTCTATATAGATAATCACATCACATGTGAATAAACAGTTTTATTTCTTCCATCAGTATGTATGAATTTTAGTAATTTTTTTTTTCTTTACACCACTGGCTACAATCTCAGGCCCAGTGTTGAACAGGAAGCATCACCTTTGCTTCTGTCCTGATCTGTGGGAAAAAGGCTGTGTTCTTTCACCAAGGATGATGGTAACTGTAGATTTTTCACAGATGCATTTATTAGATTAAGACAGAGTTTTCTATCCAGCATTTTCTGAGAATTTTTTTTAAATCATGAAGTAGTGTTGAATGTTGTCAAAACTGTTTTGGTATCTATTGAGATGATATATGGCTTTTTCTTTTTTTAGTGATGCATGATGTATGTTGACATACAGAAATTGATTTTATCAAGCCAAATATGTATTTCATGAATACAGGCAAAGTATCTCTCATCATGATCATATTGCAATTATCCTAGAAATAGGATGGTTTAACATTAGAAAATATAAGACCTTCAGGGAGAAAAACAGGTATTAGTGATATCAACACACAGTCAACGGGAATATTTGATGAGCATTACAGGTTAAATATCCCTTATCTGAAATGCTTGGGACCAGCAGAGTTTCAGATTTCAGATTTTTTCAGATTGTGGAATATTTGCGTTGTAATTACTGGTTAAGTGTCTCTAATCCAACATCGAAAATGCTTCAGTGATGCATTTTCTTTGGGTGTTATGTCAGCACTCAAATAGTTCATCATCTGGGAGCATTTTGACTGCTGAATTTTCAGATTAGAGATATTCAACCTGTACCCATTTTATTGTTTTAAAAGAACATTTCTTCAAAATCTAACATTTGAAACTTTAATATTAGCTACTTAATAATAATTAAGTCTTTCATTAAAAACAGGGACCAAACTAGTCCCTTATCATCATTAACACTTAGTGATTTTTTGGAAGTTCTGTTCAAATTAATAAGAAAGAACACTGGAGACCCTGTAGAAAACCCAGTGCAAGAACAAGAAATTCACAGGAGAAAGACCACTGGCCAAAAACCATAGAGCAGGTTCAATCTTGCTGACCATAAAACAGATTCCATGTAAGATAACGTGGTTGCACCCTCTGCCTATTAAACAGCCAAAATTTTAAGATTTTTGATATGAATCCAGTGACACCAGTGAAGTCAGGAAACTGGCACTCCTATTGGTACAAACTTTTAGGGGAGAGATTTTGCTGAGAAAAATAATAGAAATGCTAAGTCAATGGACAATTGTACACTGGAATTCATCAAAATTAACAACTACTGCTCTTTGAAAGATGCTATTCAGAAAAATTAAAAAAAAAAAAAAAAAGCAAGCTACTGACTGGGAGAAAATGTTTCCAAACACATATCTCATGAAGACTTGCGCCAGAATTTATAAGGAACTCCTACAAATCAATCATGAGACAAACACTATGATTTAAAAAGGGAAGAAGGAAGCGATTTGAACAGACACTTCACCAAAGAGGATGCATCTATACATCTGAGACCATTTGTCATCAAGGAAATGCAATTAAAATCACAATCAGACATCATTACGTATGTATTAGAATGACTAAAGTTCTGGTAAAGGCTGGCTGGCTGTTGGAAACTCTCACACATTTCTGATAGGAATACAAAATAGTGCAGCTATTCTAGGAAACGGCTTGACGTTTTCTTATGCTCAGTAGCCATATCCTCTTACCATAGGATCCTACTCCAGGTATTTACCCAAGAGAAACAAAGACCTGCACAAGAATGTTTATATTAACCTTATTCATAAAAACCCCAAACGGAAAACACCCAGATGTTCATCAACTGGTGAATGGATAAACAAATTGTCAAAAGTAGTATAATCGGATATGACTCAGCAATCGTTAGAAGCAAGAGACTACCGTCTACTGTACCTGCAGAGGAATTTTAAAAGCGTTCTGCTAACTGGAGGAAGGCCAGACACGGAACCCTGCATAGCGTATGGTTCTATCCTACAATATTCCAGAGGAGATAAACTATAGGGACAGATATCAGATCAGTGGTTTCCAGGGTCTTGGGTAGAAAGAGAGAATTTATTGCAAAAGGCAGGAGGAAATTTGGGAGATTGTGGGGGTGTTTTCTCTATTGGCTGCGGTCATCGTGGTTACATGACTGTACACATTTGTCAAGATGCTAACTGTATACTTTAAAGAGGTTTTTTTACTATATATAAATTATACTTCAATAAACATATCCAAGGGAAAAGAACAGACCAAAATTCCAAATATAACCCAACAAACAGAGAAGTAAAACACACTTCTCCACGTGTCTTAAAATTGTACCATTAGACATCTACCCTTCAGACCACGGCTTTAGGTCTCATGGGTCCTTATTAGAATGCAAACACCCTTACAGTGTAAGTCACATCCAAATTTTCTCCTGTATTAATACATCTGCCCCTTCAACTATCAGCAAAGCTAGGGCTGGGGATTGCGAGGGACAAGCATATTCGGGGAGGGGCCCTGACCACACTGGGCAGATGGGATTAGAGGCCTCAGATGTGCACAGGAGAAACCCAAGAGGATGCCTGAAACCCCATGGAAAGGCTCCCCACTCCACCACCTTGGCTTGCCAAGCTCCACTCTGCTCACAGAGTCTTCCTTCTGTCCTCAGGCAGATTCTTCCCACCACTGGAACACTGACAGCGTGAAAACATCGTCATGGCCTCACTGTCAACACGTAATTACACAAATGCAGAAATATCCATGTCGATAACAGAGTCATGGTCTTCAGAGAGCAAAGCCAATCCCCATCCTCCAGGGTTTCCTCTACATTCACCCAAACATTAAGAGTGGACTCTATCAGGCCGGGCGTGGTGGCTCACGCCTATAATCCCAGTGCTTTGAGAGGCTGAGGCGGGTGGATCACCTGAGGTCGGGAGTTCGAGACCAGCCTGACCAACCTGGTGAAACCCAATCTCTACTAAAATACAAAAAAATTAGCCGGGTGTGGTGGCGGCGCCTGTAGTCCCAGCTACTAGGGAGGCTGAGGCAGCAGAATCAATTGAACCTGTGAGGAGGAGGTTGCAGTGAGCCAACATCACCCCACTGCACTCCAGCCTGTTGACAGAGCAAGACTCTTTCTCCAAAAAAAAAAAAAAAGTGGACAGAGTGCAGAGTGGACACTTATCAGAGAGGTCTCTTTGCCCGGGAGGCACTCTAACTTCTCTTAACAGAAAGGAGGGAGAGACTTTGGCTTTTATTTTCTACTCTGGTCTTTTCTTGGCAGCACATTTTGGCAAATGTTGGTGCATATCAGAGGAGGGTCTTGTACATTTGGGAGAGTCTCCCCCTTGCTAACTCCAACATCCCAGGCCAGGAGCATCCTTCTCACTGCCCAGTGCTCCAGCAGGGAAGGGAAGCCCTTTTACATTCAAAGGGCAGAGTTCAGCCAGAAAATCCTATTGCTAAAATGCACTCCCGCGACACTCGCAACAGAAGTTGTACATTTCAAACTGTGCAAAGAGCAGCAGCAGAGCCTTCCGAGACGCAGGAGCGACTGGACCCCACATCCTGCCCAGCTGGGTTCATGCTCCTTTCAGGACGGCCCAGGCCAACCCCTCCTTTCTGGACTTTGCCAAGGCTGCTTTGGTGTGAAGGAAAGAGACCCTCATTGACCCCGGCTGCATCGAATTGTTCTTTCAGAGCAAACACTGTTCATTAGAGCATGTGAAAACCTTGTTTAAAATAGTTCCAAATGTCCTAATTTATTTTTAGGAAAGAGGCCCTTTCAGAAAACAGTTTCTGAAGAAAAGCCAATAACAGTTCAGCCATGGATGTAGGGGCCAGGGGCTGGTCTGGGGGCTGGTCACTTAGGACAGCATGTTGTCAGTGAAGCCCAAGCGAGGGCGTGGGAGCCTTGGTGCCCAGGATGGGGACAGCTTCAAAAGCCCAAGGCAATGGCTCCAGAATCCCAACCACAGACCCCACATCTATGGGGCCCAAAGCCAGAGAGGACAAGGGCAAGCCTGAGCCCATTTTCTGTGAATGATTTCTGTGCAGGGCCTGAGGGACACCTAAACTCTAAGCAACCCTTGGGATTGGCCTGACAACACTTTGTGGGAGAGGACGGGGAGAAAGTGGGATGTGTTGTACTGAAGTACGGTAAATGTCTACTAAAACCGTAAATTCATTTTAGAACCTGAATTAAAGTGTGGCAGCACATACCAAGACCCACATAAAAATCTATTTAAAAATCAATAAAAATCTTCATAATAAATCTCAAACTTGCCCTTTCTATCACTCAAACTCGCAACTTTACACAAACTTGCAACTTATTATTGTAAAAGCATCTAAACAGCTAATTGTATGTTAACCATTCGCTGTTCCATTTCGCTCGTGCATCAAACATATGAGAATGATGTATTTAAATGATAATAATCATGTGAAAAGTGGTGTTTCTTTATGTATTCTTCGAAATTCTTGAATATGCATAATTTTATTTCTATTAACATAAGCCTATAGGATAATTCTTAGTTCTCATTTCATACATAAGGAACCTGAATCCCAGAAAAAATAATAATAAAAGATTTGCTACATACAAGTAAGTTATAGGCACAGCCAATACCAAAGTCCAGTTTTCCCGATGGCTAGTACTTTTGTTTACACGAAACCACATATTGTAAACTAAAAATATGGGTCTTAGAGCTAAAAGAAAGCTGCAGACAAGCCGTTCACTGGGCTTCTTCCAGCCATGCCATATTGCCTATGCTATCACCCAGTCTCCTCCATCCTAGCCCTAGAGTCACCAGAGGAGCTTTGGTCTCTGTTGCTGAGCTGGCTAATCTTCCTCGTCTACCTGGAGAAAGGAGGGGATCTCCAAGGATGTGGTCAATGTGCAGCCCATTCCAGCCAAAAGTTCACACTCACCCAAATCCCTGACCGGTCTCTCAGAATCCACGCGTGCAGCGAATGCGAAGTTCCAGATAAACACCTGAACTGTCAGGGGCTTGCCTGACCCTAAGCTAAACTTGACTGGGGTGTCTACCTCTCTACTGGAGTCTTATCTAATGTCCATCTCTTGATTTTCCAGCAAGGAAGTTGTGGGAATATTCCCAGGCACTGTGATGAAAGTATTTTGCTGTATTATATTCCTTGCAGAGCTGCAAAAGCAACATATCAATTGGCTCAGTGGGTTAGAATGCTGCAGGTGGCAAGGTGCAGTTTGAGCTCACTGTCCACCACGGCCACGTGGTCAGATGCCCTCTTCCCCAGTGTCCAACCATGTCAATCGACCAGGCCTCTTGAATGCCAAGGGTGGAGGCCCTGATACTCGTGTGTCAATCAGAGGGAATGACTCGAGATGAGATGAGCTGGAAGGCATGCTCCCAAGAAGGAAGAGTGCCACACTAGTCGTGTACACACGTGTTATTAGAGCACAGATGGCAGGTGGACTTCGTGTTACTCAAAGAACATGAGACATATCCCTCTTTTTCTTCTCTGTCTTCTCTCTTCAGTAATGTTAGGAAAGATGACCCAACAAGCTAAGATCTGGGAAGATGATGCCATTTTGAAATAGACATTGCCAAATATCCCTAGACCTCAAACCAACTGTGCAAAGGAAGATTTGGCTGTTGAGAGTGTTGCAGAAAAATATCTGGGAGAGAAACAAAATGTAACCAGTGTGGGAGTTGTCCAAAGATTAAGGTAATTGCTATGAGAAATGTCACTCAGATTTCACCTCCAGATGACTTGTTGCTATTGTTGCTCTAGCCCAATAGGTCTAGATAATTACAACAAGCCCAAATAAAATACAAAATGGTCTATAGCTGTGGCTGGAAAAGTCGCTGTTTTCAGAATAACCATTTAAAGATACAGAAGAACCATCCAGGCATCTGATTCTCAAAGTTGGCTGTGCCAGAAATCACTGAGGATGCCTTGAAAATCCTAATGCCAGGCTCGCATCTCCAGGATGCTGATTTAATTGTGGTGGGTTGAGGTGTGGGCGTGGGATTTCTGAAAGCTCTCTAGGCGAGTTTAGTACACAGAGAGCGTGGGGAAGCCCTGAGCAACTCAAGTCAGGCTGCAAAGCTGCTCCTGTGCAGAGGGCTCCTCAGGGAGCTGAAGCTGTGCAAAGCCCAGTGAACATTAATGACTGTGCAAAAATAACCCAAGACTGGGCCAGGCTGGTCTTCAGTTCCGGGTCATATATTTAGAACCCAGAAACGTTTTGGTCATAAGGTCAGACAAGTACTCAGCCCCTCTTCACACGTGCAAAGCCAGTGCAGTTGGGAGCTACCAGTTCCCCAGAAAGATGCATGCACAGCGGCGTCCCAGCCAGCTCTGCACCAGACCACAACTGTGTGTGTGCAATCACAACCCCTGTGGCTAGGCCTGTCCTATGGAAGAGCCCTACTGAGCATCACACACACTTATACACACACACACTCTCATGCACGCTCAGAGACACTCATGTACCAAACACACTCACATTCACAAAACACAGTGACATTCATGCTGACGCAGTCACATACATATCCACACTCAAACTCCCAATCACACACTCATACACAATCACACTCACACATTCTCACACAGATACACTCACATACCAAACACACTCATATGGGCAAAACACAGTGACACCCCCCACACACAAAACTCACACACATTCATACCACACATAGTCACACTCACAGTCATACACATTCACACTCACAAATAGTCACCCTCATACAATCACATAGTCACAGTCACACAGCCATACACACATTCACACTCATGCTCTCACACACATTCACATTCAGTCACACACCCAGTCACACACTCTCACATACACACATTCACACTCATACTCTTGCACACATTTACACATACTCATAGTCATACACACATTCACACACACATTCACAAACACATATTCACACACATGGTCACACTCATGCACACATTCACACCCACACACAACTCACATGCAACCATATTCTCATGCACACATTCACACAGTCACACACACAGAGTCATACCCTCACAGTCACACTTTCACACACATTCACACAATGCAGTCAGTCACACACACATTCACACACAGTCACACTCACAGTCACGTTTACACTCACACAACACAGTTGCACTCACACAGTGACACAGTCACTCTCACACAGTCATTTACACACATTCACACTCACATATTCACATTCACATATTCACACACAGTCACACTGTCACAGTCACACGTTTACATAGACAAACTCACAGTCACACACTCACACTCATGCACAGTCACACTCACACATTCACACCCACTCTCACACAGTCTGTCACACTCACATACACACAGTCACACTGTCACAGTCTCACAGTCACAGTCATTCATTCTCACACACAGATACACAGTCACACAGTCACATACAGTCACACTCTCACACGCAATCACATTCACTTTCACAGTCACACTCACATAGTCACACACACTCACACACATTTACACTCACAGTCACACACACTTTCACACAGTCGCACTCACAGTCACATTCACATACATTTACATGCACGCAGTCACACTCATTTACACACACAGTCACTCACACAGTCTCACACACAGTAACAGTCTCACTATCACACAGTCACACTCACTCTTATACACAGTCACAGTCACACATACAGTCACACTCATTCTCAATCACACATTCACTCACACACATTTACCCTCACACAGCCATACTCATTCACCCACAGTCACACACAGTTGCACAGTCACACACACCATCACATTCACTCTCACACACACAGTCACACTCAGTCACACTCATACAGTCACACTCACACAGTCACACTCATTGCCACAGTTACACACTCTCACAAAGTCACACTCATTTTCACACACAGTCACACTCATTCTCACACAGTCACACTCGGTCACACTCACACAGTCACATTCACTCTCACACAGTCACACTCACACACAGTCACAATCACACACAGTCACAATCACACACAGTCACACTCATTCTCACAGTCACACTCATTCTCACACACAGTCACACTCATTCTCTCACAGTCACACTCTCTCAGTCACGCTCACAGTCTCCCTCCCTCACAGTCACACTCTCACACAGTCACACTCTCAGTCACACTCATTCTCTCACAGTCACACACACAGTCACACTCTCTCAGTCACGCTCACAGTCTCCCTCAGAGTCACACTCTCACACAGTCGCACTCACTTTCACACTCACACACAGTCACACACACAGTCTCTCTCACACACAGTCACACTCTCACACACACACCTCTTAATCACCCACATCTGCCCTGGGAGGACAGCAGCTGTCCCCTTGGGGCCTCTGCCTGGGCTGCAGCAGGCCTGACTGGCTTAGACTGGCACCTCCTGGGAGTCCTGCAGAGGAGCCGCCTTCCTTGTTTGCCAACGGACAGGGAACAGCGGCCTCGTGCTCTCTCCTCTCTCAGTCTTTAGTCGATTTTACCCAATCGACCGTTTGGCACCTGTTTGCTCTTTCTCTCGAACTGAATCAAAGCCCATAGCCGTGAAGGGAGTAGGCCATCCCGTTCTAATTCTACGTCGACCATGACAAGTGGGCTCACAGATGGACAAATCCCACGAGCCAATAATAAGAACCAGGTCACTGCAGCCAGCAGACCATCTTGACAGCCAGCCTTCACCAGCTCCCCTGAGAAGCCTACGGGCCTCTCTGGAGCTCAGAACCGAGCTCCTCGCAGCCCTTGTCAGCTTGGTTACTGCAGCAGAACCAGGCACCGCTCCCTTCCTTCCACCAAATGCCACCTTTCACCTCCCTGGGTGTGCATCTCTCACACAGGACAGGCCTAGGGGAACGCAGCTTCAGCCCCATTAACTCCACTCCTTGTTATCACAGGCCGTCCCACAAATATTTGGAAGCGTCAGGGTGTGAACTGGCAGCTTTTCTATCTTGTTTCAGTTCCTCAGTGACAGAACTTGCTACTTCCCTTGCTACAGAACCCTGGAAAGGTAACATTTGTCTCTGTTCTGACCTTGGCCATAGCAGGGCTTGTCAACAGCCTAATGCTTCTGATTCCTTCACTCTTCCATGAAGAAGAGCGGAGGCTCCAGAATCAGTGCTGCTCTCATCTCCCCGGAGACTAGTCACACATCAGCAGAAGGAAGCAGGGAGAAGGAGAGAGGATGACGCCAGGATTCATCAACACTCTGGATCTTACACAAAGGGCCTTTGCAGGAAGCTGCGGTGAAGGACTGGGCCAGGACTCAGAGCGATCCACGCCAGAAAGTTCTCAGTAGGGAAGCCTGCCTTTCATCCAGGACTCGCTTGAACCCTGCAGCAGGGAGCCTTTGTTGGGATTTTTGCTTACGCTTGAGAGTGGGCGAGCCTGAGAGAGAACCATTTGAACCATCTTGTATCATACCAGGGCGTACCTACCTCAAAGGGGTGTTGTACGGAGTTTAATTAATTAATGTTGCAAAGTGCTCTGGGCTCCTCGGATGAAAGGGAGCTTGAAAAGTGCAACATATTATTATTATTAAAATGATATTTAGTATTGGCAGGTGGACCAGATGCTGAATGCAGATAGGCCTCGATAAAAGATGGACCACAAAAGAAGAAAAAGTTAATAAGGTGTTTCGGGCATGCTGCTAATAGTCTCACTGAAATTGCTTCTCTCTCCTGTGATGATGATTTGAGCAGAGATAGGATCTTAACTGCTTTGCCGAACCAAAGGGTATTTCCATGGCGGGCGTTTTGAGGACCCAGAGACTGGTACAAAACAACAAATGCCCAGCCTTGCCCCGCCTTCCCTCGCAAAAGGTAAAATTGCCCATCTCTGAACTAAAGCAATCCTGCTGCAAGCCAGGGAAACCAGACTGGGATAGATTTGGTATTTTTAGATGATAAAGAAATAACTTAATATGCTATTAGGGCCTCCGTCCAGTAAGCGACATGCTAATGTTTGACGGTGATTTGAGAAAATAAGGAAATGAATGAAGAGTTAAAACGGTGTGTGGAGCAAGTTAAGTAGTGAAAATCCCTGACTACACAGTGAAAGGCCCGGCCCTGCACTGCCAGCTACAGACAGAGGTGCCGGCAGAGCAAGTCCCAACATGCACGTCTTTATTAAATCTTTTTTTAAAACACAGAAGTTAACTGTCTCCTGAAATATTTCGGGTGTTTAAACGTGCCACAGCTGACAAAAAGTAATTTTTAAAAGTCCTGGCACATGATTACGCTTGGTAATGTGTATCTGTTTCTGTTCCAGGAAAAAAAAAAAAAAAAAAAAAATCAAAGCAGTGATTCAAACACCTTCCCTGCACACAATGAAGTTTAAACCTATACGTTCTAGGGGATAATTACCACTCCTTTTACTTCGTAAGTTCATGGCGCTTTAGAGGTCATCTAGTCGATTTTTCAAATGAAGAAATAGGCCCAGAGAGACAAAAATTTCTTAACCAAGGCAGTATATCTAGTCAGTAATTTAGAACTGGAATATAACCAAAGGTCATTGAGGGGCTCCCAAATACAAATTTGAGGAGCGCCTCCTGTGCTCTGTTAACTGCCAGATAAAGGATGGTCCCCTGGGAATGGAGTCCCTGTCCACCCATGTGCGTATGGTTAGAGCGACGGGCACTGCGGCTGCGTGGCTCTCGGGCTGGAGGGGCTTCCACGCACATCGCTCCTGGGACCTTGACTTCCACCCTGGAGAGAAGGTCCGGTTCTGCTAGTTTTACCCACCAGGAAACCAAGCTTCGAAGCCTGCGAGTGACTTGTTAAAGGACAAACACGCACCTGGGATCTACCAGCCCCACCTCAGTGCTTGTCAATGGGGGTGGTGAGTTTTTGCCATCATTCTCGTCCGTCAACCTCTCCACATCTTTCTCATGCTGTGCTAAGCAGGGCTCTAGTTGTTTAATGAGAGATTTTTCTTCCTTCTAAGTTGTAAGTTACTTGATAGCAACGGTGGGATTTATGTTCTCTGTAGTGACTAGCAAAATTAACACCTACGTATTTATAGCTTTTTTTTTTTCTTTTTGAAATGAAGTCTTGCTCTGTCACCCAGGCTGCAGTGCAATGGCATGATCTCTGCTCACTGCAACCTCCGCCTCCAGGGTTCAAGTGATTCTCCTCCCTCAGCCTCCCGACTAGCTGGGATTACAGGCATGCACCATCATGCCCGGCCAATTTTTGTATTTTTAGTAGAGACAGGGTTTCACCGTGTTGGCCAGGCTGATCTCAAACTCCTGACCTCAGGTAATTCACCCACCTCGGCCTCCAAAAGTGCTGGGATTACAGGCGTGAGCCACTGCTCCCAGCATTTATTGCTTTTATACCCAGCTCTGTAGGAATTTTTCTATTTGCTTGTAAGCATATGTAGAAACACAAGAAAGTGAAAGCTTTTGTACTTAAGTGTACAATCTTCTGAAGCGAAAAATGCAAGTAGAATTTTGGGGGAAAAATACATATAAGTAAAATGAGGCCATCTATGAATATTCACACATAGACTAGGACATCAGAAAGGGGCCTTCAGGTTCAGCCGACTCCTTTGTGGAAGTAGAGTCAGGACTCAAAGAGTCAGGGCTGGCATCGGGCCGCATTCCGTCAGCAGCAGAGGCAGGACAAGGACTCAGGTATCCAGGCCCCAAGTCTGTTGTCCTTAGGAGGAAACAAGGAACCGTTCACATCTCAGTGGAAATGCTGAGCTTTAAGAAGTGACCCTGGGATTCATGACCCCTGGAATTTCTGGTGCGTCTCTTATTTTACCAACAATAGTAAAAGTTTGTGTTTTCTTGAATTACAACATCTCAAGAGATTTGCCAATAGATACAAATCCAAAGATCCTTGAAACCCAGGTTGTGTTCTTAGCTCTGTTATCAGTTCTTCCTGACTTCCAGACGGCAAGACGTCTAAAACCAAGGGCCACGTCTCAAACTGAGTTCAGTTCTGTATGATGAATGTCGCGAGGGATACTTCATTTCACAGAATCGACATGCTGCTCTCAAATTTGCCAGAAGTGGAATGTTTGTGCTAGAAGTTGTATTCCTTAAACAGAACTTTACGATAGGGGTGTGATCCTCACATGCAGGTCTCTATGCGTATGTATTTTGCCTCAAGATAATAATGAAGATCATGTTGGCAGTGACCCGATCATAGAGGCACAATCCTTCAAGGGCACATATTTAAAAGACATAACAATTCAACGTGTGAAATGTTTAGGACCATTTTAAAATTTGACCCCACAGCTCAATATCTAAAGGAAGACTTTTTTTTTTTTTTTTTTTTTTTTTTTTTTTTGAGACAGAGTCTCACTCTGTCACCCGGACTGGAGTGCAGTGGCCAGATCTCAGCTCACTGCAAGCTCCGCCTCCCGGGTTTACGCCATTCTCCTGCCTCAGCCTCCCGAGTAGCTGGGACTACAGGCGCCGCCACCTCGCCCGGCTAGTTTTTTGTATTTTTTAGTAGAGACGGGATTTCACCGTGCTGGCCAGGATGGCCTCGATCTCCTGACCTCGCGATCCGCCCGTCTCGGCCTCCCAAAGTGCTGGGATTACAGGCTTGAGCCACCGCGCCCGGCCCGTTATAACTTCTGTATATATATGTATTTTTTTGAGACGGAGTCTCGCTTCCTCGCCCAGGCTGGAGTGCAGTGGCCGGATCTCGGCTCACTGCAAGCTCCGCCTCCCGGGTTTACACCATTCTCCTGCCTCAGCCTCCCGAGTAGCTGGGACTACAGGCTTGAGCCACCGCGCCCGGCATAAAGGAAGACTTCTAAATGCAGGGGTGGACTGGCGTCTAACCACAGGCACAGACTGCACTCACTGAAGAGCCCTCACCTCCTATCGCCCCCTCTCCGGACCCTACAGTGGGCTTCCTGCACCTTCCGTTAGTCAGTTTGCTAATTTTAGAACTTTGGGAGAATGACTGGCTTTTCCAAATGGACAGGCAGAGAGGCCAGAGCAGGAAGACACTGAACCACGTCAGAAGCAAAGATGTAATACACATTCTGAGATATGTCATCTGTCACCCTATTTCTGGGTCAACAGAGCTTGTACATTTAATAATAAGGGTGGACGGAGACTGATTGAGAAGCTCTGGATTTTCTGTTTTCTTCTGTGAGAAGGATGACTTTAATTCCAACAATCCCAAAAGGTGCTTTCAGCAATAAAAGGGGTCATGAAACTCAGATGAAAATCCAAAATTTCAGCAAAATTTAATTGGAATTAAAGTCAGAAATTAAATTTCAATTCAATTAAAGCAGAAAATCCAAAATTTCAGCTAAAAACAAAGGAAACCTATCCACAGTGAACATTTTAACTAAAAACCTGCTTTATCTAGTATAAAACCCTTACAATCAATTTCTAAGAATTCAGCATTTATTTCCATCCTGAATTACCCACACTATTTTTGGTGTGTTCATCATTCTGCATGTCTATGTTCTTTAAGTCCTTATCAATCTCTTAACAACCAGAGAACAGCTATTGGGTATGAATTCATCCATAGTCCAGGAAACCCTGATCACTTAGAGAATGATGCTCTATTTCCCCGGCCACGTTTAGACTCCCATGACACCTCTTTGTTGCCTATCTGACATAAATGTTTGCTTCAATCAGAGTGTGCATAGAAAGTGAATGAAACTTATCAGCTAGTTGTGGTTTATTGGTGCTCTGATTAAAGCTTTAATGGCAGTAAAATTTCTGATGAAAATTAAGTGTAGTCCCTTCACTTTAGAAATGAAATCCTACGTATAATTTTACCACAAGCAGAAAATGAAGCATGTTACTGCTGGAAAGCAGAAGACCCCAGGACTTGGCAACCAAAAGTAAATGCAGCCTGTGGGTACAGCCCAACAGAGCAAACCAGTTGTAGAACAAACACTGGGGGCTTTGGGGAAGCCCGAATACAGGTTAGAGAACAGATGAGAACAGAGTTTTTGTGTTAGGTATTTGCCCTTGTGGGTGTGAGGAAAACTACCCTTCTACTTTAGAGATGCATATTGAAGTAATGAGAGACAAATTATCATTACGTCTCAATTTTCTCTAAAATGCTCAAGTAGAAAAATAGCTAATGCAAAGATGGCAACATTTCATTAAATGCCAGTCGTAGGTACTTTGATATTTAATATCTTATTTTCCTCGCTTTCCTAGAAAGTTTGAATTTTTTTCTTTTTCTTTTTTTTGAGATGGAGTCTTGCTCTGTCGCCCAGGCTGGATTGCAGTGGCATGATCCCAGCTCACTGCAACCTCCACCTCCCAGGTTCAAGCAATTCTCCCTGTCTCAGCCTCCCAAGTAGTTGGGATTACAGGCGCCTGTCATGATGCCTGGCTAATTTTTGTATTTTTGGTAGAAACAGAGTTTCGTCATGTTGGTCAGGCTGGTCTTGAACTCCTGACCTCAAGTCATCTGCCTGCCTTGGCCTCCCAGAGTGCTGGGATTACAAGTGTGAGCCACCAATTTTTTCTTAATTAAAAAGAATTAATATCCACTTTATAAAAATGGGAAGGTGCTCTGTGCATTCTCTGAAACACTGAGTAACCATGTTGAGGACCAATGAAGAAACAATCTAAATGACTGTGCCTCCCACCAACCTGGAAACAACACAGTTCTCATCTGTGTTTTGATGAGATCGCTAGGCCTTTGAGTATTCAACAGTCAAATATTCTTCATTAAATGTGTAGGAACAAAAGTAACAACTGGTTGATATTCAGAGGGTGGGTTAAAATGCTTACAGTCTAATGACTCAGGAATGGTATTTGTGGGGCCTGTCTGCATTCAAAACCATCCATTTCACGGAAAGTAAGTGCTTTGACTTCTGATGACAGTGTCTCCCGCCTGGCTAATAAGCAAGTTCTGCTCATTAATCTTCTAATATATTTTGTTTATTTATTATTTATTTATTTATTTTTATCATTTTTTTTGAGATGGAGTCTTGCTCTATTGCCCAGGCTAGAGTGCAGTGGCATGATCTCAGCTCACTGCAACCTCCACCTGCCAGATTCAAGCGATTCTTCTGCCTTCTGCCTCCCAAGTAGCTGGGACTACAGGCATGCACCACCGTGCCCTGCTAATTTTTTGGTATTTTTAGTAGAGACCGGTTTTCACCATATGGGCCAGGCTGGACTTGAACTCCTGACCTTGTGATCTGCCTGCCTCAGCCTCCCAAAGTGCTGGGATTACAGGGGTGAGCTGCTGTGCCCAGTCTAACTTATTTTATAAACCAAGCCCTTCTTGTCATCCTGGTCACTGTTACCCAGAGGAGCACTTCATCCTCCCTTTTCTAGTCTACCTCAGTAGATGCATAGCACATCTTCCCCCACCCGTGTCTGTCTTTCATTATATTACCCTTAATGAGCACCACGTCCGAATAAACGGTCCAAAATGCTAATTTTTCCTCGTCAATTCTCTATGTAAAAACTATTTTTTTTTTTTTTTTTTGAGATGGAGTCTCACTCTGTCACCCAGGTTGGAGTGCAGTGGTTCAATCTCAGCTCACTGCAACCTCTGCCTCCTGGTGAGTAGCTGGGACTACAGGTGCCCACCACCACACCTGGCTAATTTATTTTTTTAAGTAGAGATGTGGTTTCACCATGTTGGCCATGTTGGTCTTGAACTCCTGACCTCAGGCGATCCACCTGCCTCAGCCTCCCAAAGTGCCGGTATTACAGGTGTGAGCCACCGCACCCCGCCTAAAAACTATCTTTCAAAGACTCCCCTTTACCCAAAGGCTCGACTCAACCATCCTGCCTCATCTAGTACAGTTTAGAGTAAGTCCAGACCCAGTCTCTCTACAGCAAGGTGGTCGAGGGAAGAGCAGCTCTTGTGAGGTACAAGGGTGGTGCTGAGAACGGGGCTTTGACTGAGCATTGATTAACAAAGCTGGGGCATTCCAGCAGTATAGAGCAGTGAGAACAGAAGCGCAACAGGATAAACTGAAGCAGATCCGCACGAGGAAGGAGAGTGTTTCAGCTTGATTTCCATCTGAGCTCCAAATATGGTGGAAACGTGGGGAAGGTGGTGGAAAAGGTTATGTCGAAGTGAGACAGTGACAGAAAAATACTGATTTTTGTCATTTTATTTTTAATTGTTGTGGGTACATAGTAGGTGTATATACAATATCTATGGGCTACATGAGCTATTTGGACACAGGTATACAATGCGTAATAATCACATCTGGGCCTACGGGGTATCCATCACCTCAAGAACTTATCCTTTCTTGTTTCTTGTTTCCATTTGTAAGAATTTATCCTTACAAATGACCCAAGTATACGCTTTTAGTTATTTTTCAATGTACTATAAATTGATGATTATAGTCACCCTGTTGTGCTATCAAACACTAGATCTGATTTATTCTCTCTACCTATATTTTTGTGCCCATTAACCAGCCCCACTCCTGTTTCAGTTCCTGGTACAGGTACTCACTGCCCCTCACTACTGCCCTTGCCACACAGGCTTGTACCATTCCCAAGCCTGAGTTTTACTATGTTCCCGAATCTTATCCACGTCACTCCCAACTTAGTCACCCAGATATGCACACACGCACACACACACCCTCATGCACACACGCACATTCGTGCACACACGTACACACCCTCATGCACACACGCACACGCGTGCACACACACCTGGCTCCCATCTGTCCTTGGTGAACATCAATTCATTCCTAGTAATTTTACCACCGTCTTTCCTGGGACCCTTCGCTGTACCCTCCATTCCCTGCGCTGCTCCTCTGTGTTCTCCCAGAACTGCGTGTACCCCTCTGTCCAGAACCCAGTCCCACCTTGAAATATGTTCGTGTGTGTCTACGCCTCCCCACTCCTCAAGCAAGTTTCATTTTTATTCATGTCCACACCACCCACATTTAATTACAGAGTCGGCACACGGCAAGTGTTCTCCTAAACTGAAGTAAAGTAAAAACGGGCTCCTGAAATGTTTTCCTAAAAACTATTTCAATGAATCCAGAAAATAAAGACACATTCACAATGCACTGTGGATACACAATGCAGAAAGGCTTTCCGTAGCACTCAACCTCCACCAAGGAGGTCTTTGCTTGCTTGAAAGTCAAATATTTTATTTTTAATTTTAGTTGCTTTCTTCATGACCTCACAGATGTCACAGAAATTAGGCAGGACCTATAAGATCTAAGACCTTACTAAATAGTTACAGGTAGAAATATGCATAGGTTTTAATCAGATTAGATCCTCTGGCCATGTCTTTTGGTTTAACAACCATTACACTCAGATTCCTTGGTCTTTTTTGAAACAAGAGGTGAGATGACAAGTATCTAGAGGTGCTAATTTCTGCACCATCACCTAAAGAACCAGTGTCCAAGGCCACGAGTGATCCTAGAGCATGTTTTACCAACCCCGGTGCTGAGATGGGTTCGCTTCGATGTTCTCGGTTTTCAGATTTGCTCTGCTTCAGTGAGATGTCCTTAGGGGGAATGCACAGAATTCTGACACCTTTTAAATGGGAGTCTCACCTTCCTTACCATCCAGGATTATGTACTGCAAATACCAATAATGTTTTGTTGATTATTCTGGAAATCTATGTGTCTACTGATCACCTGGCTCTTTTAAAAAATTATTACTTACTTATTGTATATGTGGTGACATTTTGTCTGTGTTGGCCAAAGGTGTCAAATCAATGATTTAAATCTCCTTTGAATAACTTTAGTTTTGGACATGCCTGACCTGTGTTTGCTTGGTTTTTAAGTAAGCTGTCCATTAACGGTTCAGTGTCCTCCTCTATTGTTCAAAGACTTCTCTACGCCAGCTTCTCTAGTCCATTGTCTTTTTATTTCCACACCGTAAGCTCCACTAAACCTTACGTGTCAAGGGCCAGGGCTGTGGTTGCTTTAGCAATGCCCAGACCTAGGAATGCTTCACGAGAACTTGCTGCTGAATGTGCTTACTTCCGTTGCTTTATTTTCCCTTTTGCAAATCAATATGATTCATAATATAGTCATATAAATTAAAATAACTTATTAAAATATTGAGTTAAAACATGATTATACAAGGTTCTTATATGTATATTTCAAGGTATAGATTTTTGGATAGATGAGTTTGATGTGCATAAAATCCTGGACGTTATGTGGGTTAGATTCCCTTCTTTAGTCAACATCAGCATTCTCTGCACCTGGAGGCTCTCGTCACTCCCAGGCCGTCTCACCAGGTCCTGATTGCTCACCCATGGCATACTTTCCATGCAGTCTTGTTTAAATGCTAATGCTCTGGGACCTCTTGTTCCATGGTAGGGATCTTAGAGCCAGTCACCCTGGGGACCTTCCTCTCACTAAATCTGACTGTAAACTCTGGGTATTCAGTGATAAATCAATACATTTTTTTCTATACCTTCTCATGTCAATTTTGAATCAGGCAACTCCAAAATTGTACTACAATACCTACCTCTACTTTTCCTGCTATTTATTTAGTATGCTTTCTGAAGAATTCTCCTCTTGTGACTAACGTTCTTACCACCAGTACACCTGGAGCTTCCCATCCTCTGCTGGAATATTTGTCCTTAAATACCACACACCTGTCTTTGTGGGTGTGTGGAGCTAGGCATGGATATGCAGACTCTTCTTATCAGATTATGGTACCCTTCTTGAGGACAGGTTTCTGATATATACGTAAAATGAGAGAACCTTTTCCCTAAGCTACTGCATTCTAAACCAGCTTGAGAGATTTCCATTGATTGTAAAGGCTGTGAGATAAAGCATACTTGCTTTGGGAAACCCAAGGACAAGGCCGAGTATTTCAAGATCTCTAAAGAAGAATAAATGTTGTCATCTTCTTATTTTCACTGCCTCTGGTTGACACTGGGTGAATGCTCACGGGGGCCACTTTGCAGAGCATCTTCCCAGAATAACCTGCTGCTCAGTGACCCGGCTTGCAACATGAGCTGTGTTCCAGCCTCCCCACCCTCACAGGCGCAGCAAGATGCACTCTAAGTACATGCTAAATGGACATCTTGGCCCAGGAAACGACCATGTCAGCAGCAGCCGCGGCCTCTTTGATGATGAAGGGCAATGATACAGGTGGGGATGGAGGTAGGAAGCAGATGGTCCCCTGAACTCCCAGCATGCTTTGGCGCCCTGTGATGTCTGTTTCCTCATTCTGATGGTTTCCCTCTCGATGGCCTCTCTCATTGGTCTATTTGGAGGCCCGTTTCCCGTACGCCAGATGTCTTACTATATCCTGGGTAATTGTAACTATTTGAGGAATTTCAAGAAAATGCCAGCTCATTAGTGGCTGAGAGTACTTGACATTCTCTCTGATAAAGGCCAGTTTGTGAGGAGTTTAAAATTCAACAACGTGCAGCACAAAACAGGACCCAATTTGAAGGAATCAGAGTGTAATCAAAATCTGAATAATGGAGGTATGACCATTGACAGCTTTTCTACTGAATTGGATTTTCATACAATGTGATCCCATCCCTATCGTTTTTATAGATGTCAAAGTGATGACTGGATTCATAGACCTAGAAAGTAGGAGGGTAAAAACTGCATTGAATGGGAATACTGGAGGAAGACACATTCTAACCAGCAAAATACAGTGTTTACCTCAAAATCACCAGAAAAAAAAGCCCTTTTATTCCTCTCCTTACACTGCTCTGTGAGCAGGACTTGGCAAGTGGATTTTCAATGACTTTTCTTGTTGAAGACACTGCAGTTCCACCCAAACTTGTTGCTTCAAAGTTCAGTGGCCACTACCTATGAGTAACATCACGGTGCTGATATCTGTGATTTCCGCCTGGGGGGGGCCATTGTGAAACACAAGAACCAGGCTAGTGTCGTCATAACTCCAGGAAAGCAGTTGTCAATACCATTTTGTAAATGTATTTGCCCTTTCATTTTAAAAGAGAACATGTCACAATGGTGATGATATTGCACCTGACAGAATGCGCTGCAGGTGGATGGAAGAAAACCTAAAGAGCAAATTTATCCTGGAATGAAAAAAGTAGCATAAGACTGACTCCGTCCTTAACAAGAATAGTATGAAATCATCCCCCAAAGAGACCATCTACCCCTTGCTTCAAATTAATCCTGAAAAGAATTTGACCACTATCCATGATACTGTCAATAATTATTTACAACACATCAGACACCTGCTGATACTTAGCATCAAATCCAAGAGTAAGTCAAGACCTTGGCACTCCGACCAGTCTGCAGGGCTCAGAGATACTTAGCACCAAATCCAAGAGTAAGTCAAGACCATGGCACTCCAGCCAGTCTGCAGGGCTCAGAGTCAGCTCTATGACTTCCTCGTCTGTAATTTGGGGAAAGTTCTTGAACATTTCTAAGTCTCGGTTTCCCCATCTGTAAAACAGGGATAATAATTGTACTTAATATACAGGTTCCTCATGATAATTTAATACCATGTCTTCGCACAGTGTTGTCAGTAAATGTTGGCTGCCATCACAGCTGTTGAGATCTCACATCTCCATGCATGGTGCCTTTGTGATGCCCTTTCTCAGTGATGATCCAGGGTGTGAATGGTCAAGAGCATTGTTACACAAATGCCTGGTTGGCTGAACAATGTATAAATGGTACGGGCCAGGTGTCGTGACTCACGCCTGTAATCCCAGCACTCTGGGAAGCCGAGGCAGGCGGATAATGGGGTCAGGAGTTCAAGACAAGCCTGACCAACATGGTGAAACCCTGTCTCTACTAAAAATACAAAAATTCGCCGGGTGTGGTGGCACGCACCTGTAATCCCAACTACTCAGGAGGCTGAGGCAGGAGAATCACTTGAATCTCGGAAGTGGAGGTTGCTGTGAGCTGAGATTGCACCACTGCACTCCAGCCTGGTGACAGAGCGAGACTCCATCTCAAGAAAAAAAGAAAAAAAGCGGGGCACAAGGGTCTTCACTGTTCTGGAGGAAAGTGGCATATGGCAGGATTTTGCGTTAGTCCATGTTCCATGTTGATGTTTGTGTGAGTTGACTAGAAGAAGACATAGAAGACATGTCCTTAAGTGGAGAAAACGCCTCTAAGCTGGAAGGTCACATTCATTTACAGGTGTGGGGTGCTTGCTATGCAGTCCTCACATGCTGATACAACCCTGAAAATCAATGAAGAAAAGATGCAGCAGCCAGACCAGCCTCAGATTTTAAAATAAAGTCTGCTCAACTGAACTGCAGGTGACATGCAAAGCTAGGAGAGGCAGCAATAAAATCAATGATGAATCAAGATTCAACTCTACCTGCAGAAGCTGAGATGAGCACTTGAGAGCGTGCCTGCAGTTCAACTGAAAGGAAGGTGGAAACCCTGCCCTTGAAGTTTTAAATCAGTTACCAACTACTGGGGTCAGGAAGCCTCATCTACCTCAATCTCTCAAACAAATAACAATCTAGGGTTTGTGACTGAATGACAAATTCAAGAAGCCTACACAGAGATACATATCACATCATGGAAGGCTGCACAAAATAGGTACAATGAGGCGTCATACGTAAAAGTTCAGACAAAACCACAAGCTAAAGCCACTACTCATTTTAGGCTGACCTTCAAAAGCTCTGCTCAAGTCCAAATGCTTTATTTGAAACGAGATGGCGCACAGTCGGGATGCATCCAAGGGGAGCTAATGAGACACAGCGGGGCCTGCAGCTGTTTGCTGACCCACTCCTGCTGTCATAGCAAACACTGGCTGTGTCCACACATGTGCTGAATGTGTGTAGCACGTTCACACTGGTGTTCTTTCTGTTTTGGTTTGGTTTGCTTTCATTTGAGACAGAATCTCACTCTGTCTCCCAGGCTGGAGTGCAGTGCTGCTATCTCGGCTCACTACAACCTCCGCCTCCCGGGTTCAAGCGATTCTCCTGCCTCAGACTCCTGAGTAGCTGGAATTACAGGTGTACACCACCACGCCGGGCTGATTTTTGTATATTCAGTAGAGACTGGGTTTCACCATGTTGGCCAGGCTGGTCTCAAACTCCTGATCTCAAGTGATGCCCCACCTAGGCCTCCCAAAGTGCTGGGATTACAAGCATGAGCCACCACACCCAGCCCACATAGGCGTTCTTGATTTATACTCAGAACAACCTTACAAGGCATGATTTTTGTTCTCGTTTTACAAGTGAGCAAAATACAGGCTCATAATCAATCTCAAAAGTGTTCAATGAACACACAGAATCTCATGCAACTAGAACACAGAATCACATCTCAGCTTCAACTCAGACTCCAAAATCCAAATCATTTCCATTGTGAAAAATATTCACAGATAGTGAGAATGGCTGTAGGAGACTGGGAAGGCAACACTTGGGTGGAACGGAGAGTCTTGCTAACTTTCTTCAAATATTTAGTACTTTTTGTGTTTCTCTAAGACAAAGAACTAGAAGAACTATTAAGTAGGAATAAAAGAAGACACATTTGAGCACAATATAAGGAAGCACAGTATAACCAAGCTGGCCAAAAATGCAGTGGCTATGTTACCAGGTGGTCAGTACCCATCATAGGAGGGACGGGATCAGAGCTGACTACTGGCCAAAGTCATCCCAGCAGTGCCCCTGTGTGACCGTGACATAGACTGTGTGACTTCTGAGACCCTTCTAACTCTCCTGGTTCCTTCCAGAATCTCGCAGACTCTAAGGGAGGTGTCTTTTTCACCTTCATATCCACAGTCAGCGCATGGCCTAGAACTGAATGGGTATGTAAGAGTTTTTTTGCAATTAATGAATGAATTGAGTAATTGGAATTATGACTGTTTTATCCATGAAGACTGTTCACACATTGGTAAAGAAAGTAAATCTTTGTACAATGTTATTTTACAGATTTTTTAAAGCCATCATAATAGCAACATTTCTTTTAAAAAGCCATGTTGCTCCTTTTAACCATGTCCTCATACCTCAAATTCTATTACGGACCTCCCCCACCATGAGTTAATCATTGTTACTTTTTATTAAAATATAGGTTGGTGTCACTTTAAGTTTTCTTTTGAAAAACTTAAATAATGGGCTTTTGGAAAGAACAAGTCCAGCTTCTGCAGGAACAGTGCACAGAGCAGACAGATTTGGTTTGGAGATATGCAGGAGAGAAGACCAGGATTCTGAGGAGCATATGGGTGCAGGGGCACTCGGTGTGTCCTTGGTGTAGGGTCCTGGGGAAGGTGGGAAGGGAGGATGTCTGTAGGGACCCATGAACTGCTCCTCTCCAGGCAACCTGACCTCCTCTCCAACCACCTCTCCTTATCTCACCCTGCACCTTGGGACACAGAGGCCCACTCCACCATCCTCCTCTCATTTACCTCACCTCCTTGGTGCTTCTGCATTTCTGGCTCTTCTAAGACGGGCATGTTACTGAAGAGCAGGGAGGTTTAGGGGTGATGAGGGTGTGAGAGGAAAGAGAGGGCATCCCATCAAGAAGCAAATGCCACAGTAGCATCCAAACAGCAGGAGATGCCAGTGATGTGGTGCTGAGTGACAGTCACTTTATTATGATGTGCCAGAGAAAAAAATCTATCCCAATAGCTACAGTCAAAGAAGTATGAGGGCCCCCCATAGAACTGAGCTGGGCTTCAAGGAACAAGCCATAGAGAGGGTGGTAGGGACAGGCCCAAGCCAAGCACTCAGGGCTTACACGGCCGGTGAGTGTCTCCTGCCCTGGATGGGAGCTGGGGGATCCCCATGGGATTGAGCCAGCAGAATTTAGTAACTCCACCTTTGAAAGGACTGTGACAGCAGCACTGACTGAGATGGCCCCTGCGCCATGAAAGAAGAGACTACAACTCCATGGTTAAGGCGAGGAACACAGCAGAGACCTGGGTGATTATCAATTAACATAATTTAACTTGAAAAGTTACATTTGTGTGGCCCTTTCGACAATGACCTTGGTCAATATGTACAGAATTTTACAACATGCCTCTCTTGGTGTTTTCTTTAAAAAACTTTCCAAGCATCAATAAACATTTGCTTATAGCTTCTTAATTACTCAAAGGAATCAGGCAGAGAGATTTTTAATGTTTTAGTAGCTGATGTTGATTGAAAATCAATCAGAAATTAGGGTAGGATTTCCATCTCTGAGAGGATTACATAAGTCAGTAGAGAAATGTGTTTAGATTTTGGAAGATTCCATTTTCAGACAACTTTTATGATGACATCATCTCCATGAAGTCAACGCTCGAGTCATAAATTAGCACCTAAAAATAGACAATCCCTAACCGAGCCATCCAGTCCCGACAGGACTTTCATGCGTCTTCTAAAACAGAAGCAGCATTGAGGCTATTTCCGGTGAGCAAAATGACCCCCGGATGAGCAGAGAAGCATGAAGTCACTTCTGCTGCAGTGGAAAGACTCTGCATGCTAATGAGTCTTTTAATCCTTCTTCCCAGCCCACGGGCCACCGTCAGCAGAGGCCTCCATCCCACGGGAGGGAGTGTTCTCACAGAGAATCCTTACACAGCTGCAGGACATACTGGAGAGCCAGGCCTGGTCTTGCAAGGTAGAGGCAACCCATGCCCCGCCATCCCGCAGGGGTAGTGGGCCTAGCCAAGAAGCTTCCCAGGGTGGCGCCCGCCTCGACTGCCCTTCTAACTCAGCAGCTACGCGTGAGTGAAGAGTGGGGACGGGCTTGCTCTCCCCCTCCCGCCCAACTGCAACCCACTAACGCCGTCCTTCCCCTACTGCCTCAGGATCAGCCCTAGATCCGGCAACCAACCAGGCCAGGCATCAGCTTGTGTTTGTGGAGTGTCTATCACGGGCAGGCGTGATGCTAGGCACAGTGACAAAATCAAAGATTCTCCTTCAAAATATACCCCAAAAGATCATTCACAGCATAAATTAGCCTCCTCCTAGAAATCATCCAGACCATGGGCCATGAAGGAAACGGCAAGGGCTGAGGACGTTGGAGAAGGTGTCTGTGGGCTCAGAAGGAGTGCACCCTTGGAGATAGGGCAGGCTTCGCAAAGCACAGCGGCTCCCGGTGAAGAGAAGGCAGGTGCAGAGCACAGGGCAGGCACGGCCGCGGCTCGCCCTGGCAAGGAATTGCAAGCGTCTGTTGCTCTCCTGTTTCTGCCTCTAACTATGTCCCTCTGTGTTTTACGGATATGGCAGCTGTGCCAGCTTCGAAGAATTCCTTTCCTGGAGCAAAGTTTCCTCTCCTGTGAATCCCGCAGCCGCATTCCATGGGAAAAGGGCTCCTGAACAGAGACGTGATCCAAGAGCAGGCAGCTTCTGAGGAACAAGAGCCTCTGACTGCCGTGAAGGGGACATGCGGCCCCCACGTCCGCACGGTCACTGTGCATTGATGCCCTGTCTGCACACGCTTTCCACAGCCGTGACTCCCCTCCAGCCAAAACCACCACAAACCAGCCTAGCGTGTCTTGAGCCCCAAATAACATGGGAACGGCAGGCCACTGGGGTCAGGCAATCGCACAGGTACTTCATTGCTTGGTTGGGTTAATCACATTGCTTAAGGAGGTTTCAGCAAGAGAGGTGACAAAACCAGCCATGGGGATGTCAAAAGGCATCAAAAAAGGGATCCGTCACAGGAATTATTATTAGGACACGATTTCTATTGCCTAGTAAGAGCCACAGATACTGCTGGAAACACAATAGAGCCGCAGGGATTTTCTGTGTCATCCTAATAGGCCACAGCCCGCTGGGGTGGGAGCAGTTCCGATCACTGAACAGGGGGTGGAGAGGGTCAGACTTCGGTTCCTGTTTGAGATTACATGCATCATTTTCACCATTAACACTAAACCTTAACACCATTTTTTGTTTTTTTTGTTTGTGATTACGGAGGCATACACAGAAACATCGTCTGCCTTTGTTGTTGCTGCTGTTATTTTGGTTCATTTCGTTTTGTCCTGGCTCAAGGACAGACAACACTTGGTTTTGGTGGAAAAATGAAGTTGGACCCCATGGGACACGTGTCATGGTTGCAATTTTATCATTTCAATAAGCAATTCAATGTTTTAATTAAAACATGTAGAAATACAAAAAGGACATTCTAAATGTCATGATGGCTAGGCTAATTTCCTATCCACAGCAGGCTTTTCGGTACGAACTTCCTGGAAGACTTTAGTCTCTTGAGTGAGACTCTCTTTAGAGCTCCTCATCATTTTGTAGGGAAACGAGGTCAGACTGAGCTGTGGCATTGCAAGGTGCTCTGAATGTAACGGCAACAAAACGGCCAAGGAAAGCCCAGGCCCCAGCGTGCAGCTGCCAAAGTGCATTTCCGTGTCTCTCAACTGCACCCTTTCCATCTGGAGCAGGCTCCTCTTCCAATGAATTCTGATACTAAGGAACTCCTGCCATGTGGCGTCTCCTGAATATCAGAACCCACAGCCACGTGAGGCTCCCAACCCCAGGCCCTCCTTCGTATCGAATTCTAGACCCTGCTTCCAAACTGCAGACCAAAACTTACGCTTCGTCACCTGCTCTGTTACCTGGACACCTTGCTGACCGATCTGGCCTCCTTCGTTCTGAGATGACCTTGTTCCTAGGCATCAACTTCTGCATAACCCAGGAGCCCAGCCTGGCTGAGATGCGTCAGCTTTGGTCAGTGAGCTTGGGCTCACTTTGGCGAGCCACTGAACTACACAGCAGGGACCAGGGCACTTAAACTAGCTGGACAGCCTCTGTTCTCACACATTTTTTTTGTGGATCACTTTTGCACTCATGGTTTTTCTCCATTTCTTTGAATTGGTTCAGCCATTACTAAGAGGTTTTAAGATAATGTGCTAGTGTATTTTAACCACTAAAGCAAGGAAAAAGCAACAAGCAAAAATTTTCCCAGTGGCAGTCCCAAAATATTGCCCCACTGACCTACCTCTCCTGCTCCACTGTGTCACCCCAAAAGAGAGTTCATAAAAGGAAAGCAGAGCCCAAATCCCTCTGTATCAGACATCAAACAAGAAGTGTCATTTTTTCTTAAATTTGCATGACTATATTATTAATTAATTAAGCACTCCACAAATCTTTTAATTAAGTGCCTACTCTGTTGCCAGGCATTATTCTGTGCAATTTATCCCAGAAGCCTTAAAGGAAAAAGCAAATTCCCTAACCGGGTAATCATTTCTAATAGCAAGTCATTGCTGGGAGCATGTGAGCTCCTTGGGGAAGCACAGTAATATCTTCTGTTGCGTTACTATTTAAGTGATCACGTCGGGAAGCGTTTGTTTCAGAAGTCCTCAGTAGACCAGAGGATCAGAATTAGGCAGCAGCAGTTAAGAGCTGGGGGTGAAAAGGGTTCCTCTCCAGTCTCTCCCTGGAGTGAGCCTGAACTGGGGGACATTCTGCACCCAGCACAGCTTAGTCATCTTTGTCTGCGTGTGAGACCAGGCTCTCCCGGCACTAGTCTCATGGAATCTGAGAGATGTGACCTACCGCTCACACTTGGGGGGCGGGCCCCTCCAGGAAGGTGGGTTCAGGTCAGGGTTTTACCCGAGGGTTCCCCAGCAGGTTCCAGGTAAACCGGCACTGAGCTTGAAACCAAGAAACTGGGTCCCGCCCCCACTCACCACCCAGGTGCTGTTGTGCAGCGGTTTACCTCTCTCTTACAGTTTCTGTGCTGAAAATGAGGTTAAAAATGCTTGTCTTGGCATTGTCGTGAGACTCAGATTAGAAAATAACTCTGAAAGGGCTTTTGTGAAGCAAACATCACCACTCAAGGATACAGTTATGAGTATAGTTAGTAATGCAAGTTTGATGGTGGGGTTTGCAAGAAGACATCTGGACCTGGGCCCAGCCTGGAGCCATGTACTTTAGCTCCCCAGTGACGAGGGAGTGAGACAGCAGAAGAGGAGGAACCCCAGAAATGACACCAGGAAGATCAGTGTTTGGGGAAAGGTCATGCATGTATTAAGTAGGATTGAAGACATGGAAGCAGCAGCATTTGCTCTAAGAGAGTTGAGGATGATAGGCTGCTCAGAGGCGGGGCAGGGCAGAGGTTTGGGAGCAGATGTGTTGGAATCATTGCTGGGCAGGTGAAGAATATCCCCTTCTTCATCAACAGTTGAAAAACTCATGACTGCCCGTTGGACTGGGAAGCCGCCATGGGAAAGTCAATATTCCTAAGCGCGTCTTGCTCCTGTGGTGCAGTCCTGACTGGTTCTCAAGCCTCCCACCTGTCCCCCAGGGCCACATTCAGACACAAACTCTATGCATCCCAATGAGAAAGTGCACCTGCTAAACCACGTGCAGAGGATCTCTCACGAATCTCACAGTTACACACACACACAGGCCCCTCTCACGCCTGCAAACCAATGAAATAAATCACACCCAGCTCCACGTCCTCAGGCTTCTCACCGGCTGCCTCCAACACCCCATCAGGAGCCTTCCAAGACAGCAGCGCTGCTCGTGAATATGTCACTGCAGCCCCCTGCGCTGACTCAATGGTTTGCATTTTTTATTCCATGTTCTCTGATGTGGAATTTACAAACAACTGAGCCAGAAGAAACTGGACGGTGCCCCCAGCCTGCCCCCTCTCTGATGTACAAGGAAACTGAGGCCCTGAAAGCAGAGGTGGCCCCACCCCCCTGCAGACCAGACACTCCATGGCACCACCAGGGCTCACAGGAGAAAGTCATGGTCCCCCCCTGGAAGTCAGCGGCATGGCAGTTGGTGACATCCTGTCCTCATGTTTTGAACTCTTAATGAAGAGACGCACTCTGTGTGTGAGCCCTGCTTCCAGGTGGGGCCCACCTGTGGTCCGGGCCTACCCACGGCAACCTCCTGCTCGCATAGGCACAAGCTGGCACCAAAATGCTGTGCTCAGCCCCGGCCCCCCGACAGCTCAGGACCAGCCCGGCTTCCAACCATCACGGCTCTGCTGCACTAAGGTCAGGGCAGGTCCCGGGTGTCTGCCCGGCGTCTCCCTGGGACAGCCCTCGCCTCGGTCTGAGGGGCACATTGGTTTCTCACATCCCCCAGCCCTTTGCAGGGTCCTGGGCATGCAACCGGCGCTCATTAAACCAACACCTCATTGAAATGACTGTCCCCTTGTCAACGCTGAGATTTTTCTCCTGACTTTCCCTGCCGGTTTCAGTGTGGGTTTTACATTTCAACCAATGTAATTCTCACGATTGATGTAAGCAAGCCAGAAGGTGAGTCTTTTCCCCCCTTCACAGATGAGGAAACTGAAACACCAAGAGTTTAAGAAGCAGGGCTGAGGTCCCCGCAGAGGAGCCGCTGGCCTGTGGGTGCCTTTCTTATCAGGAATGAACCAACGTTGTACGAGGCCAAACTCAAGCCTTCCGTTTCCTGGTTGATCCTGGGCAAAGCAGCTGGTGGCAGAGCAGGCAGGAAAATCCGTCCATAGGAACGGGAGGTGGCGGGGCTGCAGGTTTCGGCTCCAGCAGTCACTGGTTGCATGAGGCTGTTTGACCCCTCTGGACCTCAACGCCTGTCCCGCAAAATGAGAAGAGTCTGAACCGCAGCAGTGGCTGAGACCAGGTGATTTCCACCATCCTAGGAAACGAGGCGCGCGGGCCACTCTGTCCACCTTCCTTTCGTGGTTAAGAACCTGTGTTTTCGTTTGCACTGAGCTGACAGGCTGACCTTTAACTGATCAATTGAGCACTTGTTGAAGAGAAGACGTGCTTTCCATGAAAAGCAGACTGATGGCCATTCACAGCAGCCACGGGAACAGGAGACCCAAGGCCCAGGTCCAGACCAGGACTCGCTGGCAGGGTGTGCGGGCAGGGCCGGGCTCTGTGCTTTCCCCCTGGGGCACTCGGAGGTCCGGTGTCCACACGCCTTCCCTCTCTCCCCGCTGCAGCCTGCCCCTGTCACCCTGAGTCCTCTCACCCAGGGAATTCCACAGAGCGAATCCTCCTGCCTTCACTGGTGCCTGAGCCCCTGCGAGGAGTTTTGGGAAGAGTGAGAGGGACGAAGCTTCACAGTCCAGCGTTCCTGGGCCCTTTATTCCGACTGACAAGTAGCCACCCGGCAGCCACGTGTGAGGCGACTCCAGTCACCCGGCACAGGACGGCTTCAGCGTCTCTGCAAAAGAACCTCACCCTGAGTGTGCCACAGCCGCCCGCGTTCGCTCCACGGCCCTGACTGCAGCAATGCTCCTAGCAGACCTTGAACCGACGAGACCCAGCAGCATCCTCAGAAGAGAAGAGGGAAGCTGGCAGCGCAGGCCCCTGGCCACAGCCTTAGATGACCTTCTGTTTGTTCTTGGGACACACAGAAGGACCAGAGCTTTGGCTGTGTCCTCACCCTAGATCATCTGGTCCCGCTTCTTCATTGTATGGGAAAACAAGAGACCAGGAGAGTTTTGATAATTTAGGCAAGGTCACAAACCAGTCAAGGCTTGAAAAAGATCCACCTTCCTCATTTTTTGACTGTGCTCTCTGGCCTGCTGTGATGTCTTTGTTTAACATCTCCCTCTGAGGGACAGCCTCCTTTTATGAATGGAGAAATGAATTAATGAGTATAATATAAATAAATAAATAAAGCCCTTCCAAATTGGACAATACTGGTAACGCCAAAGAATGTGCCTACTAATACATAAAAATTAAAGAAAGACAAATGTAACTTGTGAACACAACATCTCAAAGGCACGGTTTTAACTGAGCCCCAGCTAAACAGCTTAGCTACCTACAACAGTTTAACTAATTGGTGATTTACTTATATTTATGCAAATTCAACCAGCACTGAGCGCCATTTCCTGTCTAGCACCATCTTACAATGTGAGCATCACGGCGGAGATAAAATACATAAAAAACATTCCCTGCCATCGAGTCGCCTGTACTTCCAGTAGAAACCACGGGGTAGAAAGGAAAAGCAAGCGCACAGTGGTTAAACACTCAGAGGAACTTAGAAAGTGTCAGAATGGCTGGTCAGTTAAATAGCAAATGGTCATTGGCTAAACATCTTGTGCAGAGCCAGTGCTCTTTTCCAGGATTCAATTCCTTCATCCATAAAGTGAGGGAATTTTAATTTCCTAATATTGTCACTTCTGAGATTCTCTGTTCTGTATGATCTCAGGGAAGATGGCTTTGATGAGGTGGGACTTAGGAGCTCAGTAAGATGGAAGGCACCTCACCATCTTTGCTGCAACTCCGAGCTGCGGACCCACCAATGACGATGTCAAGCCTGTCTTTCCCTCTGAACAATACCCACACCAAAAAATCTCTTTAAAATCTTTATTACTTTTGCTTTAAAAAACCTTTCCCTCAACATTTAATCTTTCGTTAGACGTGCCAGCCAGTCACTTGGGATGCCCAGGCAGAGCTGGCAGGCAGGGGACGTGGGACACTGGAAGGGCCAGCTATGTTAGGCAATCACTGTAACTGCCAAACTGGTCTTTTTCCACTCCAGCCTAATTTTCTGTTGTAATTTATCAGTTACACAAAGGTTGGATCAGCTCTTGGAAAACCAGCCCCATCTGTGTATTAGAAGCACTGCAAGAGGTGAGTGCTAAAGAGAAGGCTCATGGAGCATTCGACGGGGAGGACATTGCAGGGAAGGGGATTCCTCTCAGCACAGGGCAACCTGCAGAATCATCATCCTTCCCTTGCCAAAGCCTTAAAAACTCGTCTCTGCTTTCACTTTTACAGCAATTATTAATCGTCTGCCACTCAAGTTTCCATCCTTCTTAAACCACCAATATTTTAGCCTGCATATCCCCTAAGTCAATTATGGATAAACTAGGACAATTTAGGAAATGCACACATAACACAGGCTATTAAACATCTGTACAATAATTAAACCCAAGTAAGCCAGCCTGCATGGTGCAAGATTGCTGACATGCTGGGCCGTCTCACTCGCTGCTTGTCCCCAGGCGACACCCCGCAAGCGTGCATGTCAATCAAGTAGTAAAAAGACAGTCATTGAGCCCTTCCTGGGTGCCCAGTCTCACTTCACGTGTTGTTTAGAACATGAGAAATGATGTTCAAGGGTTTGTCATTTTCGTAAGGCATGAAGTCTTTCCAATCAAGACAATTTAAAGAGCAATGTCCTAAATGGGAATTCAGAGAAAGAAGAGATTGGAATTAGAGATTGGAATTGGTTGAAGTAGTTGAAAAGGCTTGGAGGGGGAAACAATGAGATTTGCATGATCTTGGAACGAGGCATAAAATGTGGATCCCTGAGAGAAGACAGGGACATTCCCAGGAATGAAAGGTGGGATTCTTAAAGACCGAGGCGAAGAGAGAGTGGAAGGGGTGGGGTTGCCAGGGTCTCACCCAGCAGAAACAATCCATGATCCAGAGCAGAGGACCCAGAGTTCAGTGAGGATTTCAGGTACCTAAGATCCTGTGCACAACCTGTTCAGAGGGGACAGGGAGGACGTAAGACAGGATCCCAGCACTCAGTGAATCAAGACAACTGGCACTGTCTCTACAAAAAGAAAAGAACATCTTAAAGGCTTTGTAAGGACCTCACCTCCACTTCTTATGATATGAACAATTATATTTTTGTGATAAGACACAAAATTTTAAAATATCACCTCCAAGACAAAAGGAAAAAGAAGAGATGAAATGAAGTCAGTCAGTCATCAGGGAGAATCTAAAATCTGGTGACTGAAGAACAGATACGTAGCACAGGAAGGGCTAGATTACCAACCTGGTCAACGTCTGTGATCCTCTTATAAACTTGGAACTATGAGTCCAATAGTCCCCAGACTGGAGACTGGAACCCTCTCGAGGTTCCCAAAGTACACAGGGTGCTCAGTTTGCGTTTTGACAGGGAAAAAATGATGTGTGAATGGATTCAGTTCTAGAAATGGACTATATGAGGGTCCATAAGCTTTGAACACAAGCGGAAGCCACAGTTGCCCCTTATCTGTGGTTTCACTTTCCATGGTTTCAGTTATGCATGACCAGCTGCAGTTTGAAAATAGGTGAGTACAGTACAGTAAGATATTCAGAGAGAGAGAGAAAAGGCCACGTTTGCATAACTTCTATTGCAGCATATTGTTACAACTGTTGTATTTTATTGTTATTGTTGTTAATCCCTTACTCTGCCTAACTAATGGATTAAACTTTATCATAAGTAGGTATGTGATATGGTTTGGCTGTGTCCCCACCCAAATCTCATCTTGAATTCCCAAGTGTTGTGAGAGGGACCCAATGGGAGGTAATTGAATCATGGAGTCAGGTCTTTCCTGTGCTGTTCTAATGATAGTGAATAAGTCTCCTGAGATCTGATGGGGTTTTTTTGTTTGGTTGGTTGGTTTTTTTTTTTTTTTTTTTTTTTTTTTTTTTTTTGAGATGGAGTCTCCCTCTTTCACCCAGGCTGGAGTGCAGTGGTGCTTTCTCGGCTCACTGCAAGCTCCTCCTCCCAGGTTCATGCCATTCTCCTGCCTCAGCCTCCCGAATGGCTGGGACTACAGGTGCCCACCACCACACCCAGCTAATTTTTTGTGTTTTTAATGGAGACGGGGTTTCACCATGTTAGCCAGGATGATCTTGATTTCCTGACCTCGTGATCCACCTGCCTCGGCCTCCCAAAGAGATCTGATGGTTTTAAAAAGAGGAGTTCCCGTGTACAAGCTCTCTCTCTTTGCCTGCTGCCATCCATGTAAGATGTGACTTGCTCCTCCTTGCCTTCCGCCATGATTGTGAGGTCTTCCCAGCCACGTGGACCTGTAAGTTCAGTTAAACCTCTTTCTTTTGTTATTTGCCCAGTCTTGGGTATGTCTTTATCAGCAGTGTGAAAATGGACTAATACAGTATGTATAGGAAGAAACATAATATATGTATACAGGGTTTGGTACTATCCAGTTTTAGGCAACCCCTGGGGATCTTAGAACACATAGCTAGAGACGGACTTCTGCACTTACATGAAAAGATCTCCCCTGACTTTAGGTAGAGAAGCAAGATGCAGGATAGTGTGGGTAATTTGCTACAATTTTTGTAAAAAAGAATGTATATAGGCATAGAATTGTATAGAACATATACATATACCATTTCTCAGAGGATCTGTCTATCTTTATCCACCTGCCTATCCTCTCTCTAGTTATCTGTCTCTCAGCTACCATGAGATGCCTCTGGGAAGGGAAGTTTTCTTTCTTCCCTTCTATCCTTCAGGACATTTTGAGTTTGTATATATCCACACGTTATCTGTTTCAAAAATATCTTTTCAAATTTGTGAGAGTCTAGTAGGCTTCTCTTAATCTGGCTGATGTGAAGCCTGCTCACTAAAGCTGGATATTAATGACTTTCTGGCACTTTTGATGAGTCCAAGCCCTGAACCATAATACAGCAGCTCTCCCTTATTCAACAGAGTTCTGTTTCAAGACCCCTAGTATATGCCGAAAACCACAGATAGTACCAAACCCTATATATACACACTATGGTTTTTTCTACACATACGTACCTATGATAAGGTTTAGTTTATAAATCAGGCACAGTAAGAGGTCACTAATGATACCTAATAATAAAATAGAACAATTATAACAACATATCTTAATGAAAGTTAGGTGAGTGTGGCCTCTCTCTCTCTCTCTCTCTAAATATATTATTGTACTATACTTGGCTATTTTCAGACTGGGACTGAGCTCAGGTAACTGAAACCATGGAAAGCAAAACCACAGATAGGGGGGCACTGCTGTGTGTGTCTTAGCTCAGGCTGCAATAACAAAATGCCATAGACAGAGTGGCATAAACAACAGAAATTTATTTACCTCAGTTCTGGAGTCTGAACATCTAAGATCAAGGTGCCAGTAAGGTAGGTTTTATCCTGAGGTCTATTTTTGTGGCTTGTATAATAGGTGGCCACTATCTCATTGTGTGTTCACCTAACCTCACCTTGTACAAACTCAGGGGAGTGGGGTAAAAGACAGAGAAACAAACACAAAGAGAGAAAGAGATGGTGGGGGGAAGTAAAGAGAGGATACTGTTCTCTGTTCCTCTTCTTATAAGGCCATCAATTCTATTGGATCAGGGCCCCACCCTCATGACCTCATTTGGCCATAATTGCTTCCTTAGAGGCCCCATCTCCAAATACAGCCACACTGTGGTTAGGGCCAACTGATGAATTTTTGGGTCAACACTATTCATCCTTAGCAGTGCACATAAAGGTACTTCATTGTTTTTAATAACAAAGAGCATTCCATTGCGTTGATGTAATGATTTGTTTTAACTTCCTCTTTGATGTAAAATTGTTAAATAAAGATAACTTTAATTTTGAGTGGTAGAGAGTTTTTGTTTGTTTTTTGCTTTTACTATTATATTCTAGTTTCATTACATGCAGTCAGAAAAAATTATCTGTGCTATTCCTGCTTTACCAAAATTTTTTAAGGTTTTATTGTACCCTAGTATTTTATCCTTTGGGGGAAAGATGCACTTTCTCTTTTTAAGGTATAGAACTCAATATGTATCTATGTATCTACCTCATTTTTTTAAACCACTTTGTCTCCCATAAACCACATTCAGGATTTCTCCTTAATGTACCTCTATTTGTCCTGTAGATTTTGTTTTAGGAATGCTAACATTATGACATTAGGTACAAACATTATTTGGTGAATAACTGTCCCTCTTTGTTTCAGATAATGCTTTGGACCCAGAATTCAACTTTAAACTTTGTGTCTTTGTATTTTAAAATTCATTTTGAGATATTTTGCTTCAGAAGCATATCTTACACACAGTTTATAGTTCACTTTTGTGTTATGATATAATCTAAAAATCTCTTTAACAGTTGATTTAGCTCACAAACTCTTATGAACACTGCAATTTATTTTCTTTTATATTTTTGTTATAGTCTCATTTTTAATTCTTTTTTTTATTATCTGCTGGATGGTCTTTGCCTTTCTTGTATCAGTGTGTGTGTCTTTGTTCATTTTCTATTGCATAACAGAATACCATAGATTGGATAATTTATAAAGAAAATAAATTTGTATAGCCTACAGTTCTGAAGGCTGGGAAGTCCAAGAGCATGGTGCTGGCATCTGGTGAGGACCTTCTTGCTATGTCAAAACACAGTGGAAGGGATCACATGGTGGGAGGGTGAGAGCATGCACGTCAGCTCAGGTGTCTTCCTCTTCTCTTAAAACCACCAGTCCCATCATGGGGTTCCACCATGAAGCCTTTATCTAATCATAAATACCTCCCAAAGGCTCCACCTCCAGTCAACATATGAATTGAGGGGTTCATTTTCCAGCACATGAAGTTTGTGGGACACATTCAAACCATAGCAGTGTGTATCTTCTAATAATTTTAAATATCTTTAATTTTGTTCTAAAGGTGGCTTTAAGATTATAACTTTATGCAATATTCTGAAAACACTATTTCATGGACCACAGCTGTCCAGTAGCACTTCCTGCTAAGATAAGGTGTTCAATAACTGTGTAGTCCAATATGATAGCCCTGGCGAGATGTGACTATTGAGCACTTGAATAGTGGCTTGTGCAACTAAGAAAGTGATTTTATCTAACTTTACTTGTTTTAAATTTGAATATCCACATGTGTCTCATGGCTTCTATTGTGAACAGCACAGTTTTAGACAATATCCATGGACACCTTACTAAGAGCCAAGCACAATGACTCAGGCTTTCACATCTTCCTGATGAGAGCCAGGATAGCAGAGTGGTGAACGGAGCGCAGTCTGGAGTGTGACTGTGTGTGTCCAAACCCTCTTCCTCTCTAGCTGAGTCTCCAGGAAGCTTACCTAACTTCCTTGTGCTCAGTTTCCTCATCTGCAAAATGTACCTATTATTGTTTTCAAGAGTAAATAAATTAGTATCCACACTAAAGTAAAACTGAGCCTGGCATATAATAAATACTATTAAATAGCTAATGATATTATCGCTATCCTCATTCTCGTTTTCTTCTTACCCTCTACCCAAGTATTCTCGTATATTACATAATTTCTTATAATCTTTATCATTTAACCTTTTTTTTTTTTTTTGAGACAAGGTCTCACTCTCTTGCCCAGGATGGAGTACAGTGCTGCAATCATAGCTCACTGCAGACTCCATCATTCAGTCTCAAGTGATCTTCCCACCTCAGTCTCCTGAGTAACGAGGACTACAGTTTTGTCATTCATCTCTTCGACTGAAGTTTGTCCTCTGCTAGTATCTTTAAGAATAATCTTTGGTATGACCCATGGGAATTATATTATCTGAGTTCTTATATGTCAGAAAAGCAATTGCCTGTTAGCTTTTATACCTAAACATTAGTTCAGGTGTGTTCTGCTTATCTGTTGCTGTGTGAAAAACTACCCTAAATTTAGAACCACCCTCATTTTATCGTGTTTAAAAATTCTGGCTGGGCACAGTAGCTCATGCCTGCAATCCTAGCACTTTGAGAGGCTGAGATGGGAAGATCGCTTGAGCCCAGGAGTTCAAGACCAGCCTGTGCAACACAGTGAAACCTTATATCTACAAAAATACAAGTAACTATACAAGTGAAAATACAAGACATGGTGGCACATGCCTGGAGTCCCAGTTACTTGGGAGGCTGAGGCAGGAGGATTGCCTGAGCCCAGGAAGTCGAAGCTGCAGTGAATGGTGACTGTGACACTGCACTCAGCCTGGGCAACAGAGCAAGACTCTATCTTTAAAAAAAGAAAAAAAAATCTGTGTCAGAAATTCAGAAAAAGCCCAGTGGGGATGACTGTTCTTTGGTCTACAATGCCCTGGACATCCACTGAGATAATTCAAAGGGCTGAGCTGGAGCACACTGGCTGGGGTCCATTCCCAGAAAGCTGAAACGTCTGGCCTCTGGGCTGGGCTGGCTGACTGCTGGGCCCTGCTGGGGCTGTTTCTCAGAGCACATAGCTGTGGCTTCTCCAGAACAGTGGCCTTTGGGTAGTGAGCCTGTTTACGCCAGGGCTCCGGCTCCATCCATGAGTGTTCCCAGGCGCAGCTTTGTGACCCAGCTCAAGGTACACTTCTACCAGACTTTACTGTACAAGGAACCACAACAGCCTACATGCAAGGAGTGGAGAAATAGACCCAATCTCTCAAACAGGAGTGTATCAGAGAATTTGCTTATGTCTAAAACTGACACAGACTTGAAATACATTTTTCTTTTGTTGTGTTTTCAGTTCCTGAGTAAGTTGTGGGCATCACCTCACTCCTAGCATAGAAAGCTATGCTAAGAAAGTTTATGGCTGACCAGATTTTATACCTTCTGTTGGGATCTCCATCTTCTCTCTAGATCCCAAAGTACTCTTTCTTTATTCAGTTTATTGAAGTGCAATAACACTTTTAGGCTATATGGCAGATTATTCACCATTTGCCTTTTTTTTTTTTTTTTTTTTTAGCATCATAGTGTGCTTTCTAAATTATTTAATTCTTCTATTTCTTTTCTTTTTTTTTTTTGGTCTGGCTTGTTTTGCCTTTTTTTTTTAGACAGAGTCTCGCTCTGTCCCCCAGGCTGGAGTGCAATGGTGCAATCTCACCTCACTACAACCTCTGCCTCCTGGGCTCAAGCGATTCTCCTACCTCAACCTCCCAAGTAGCTGGGATTACAGGCACACGCCACCATGCCCAGCTAATTATTGTATTTTTAGTAAAGGCAGGGCTTCACCATGTTGGTCAGGCTGGTCTCAAACTCCTGACCTCAAGTGTTTCACCTGCCTCAGCCTCCCAAAGTGCTGAGATTACAGGCGTAAGCTACCATGCCCCACCTTGATTCTTCTATTTCTGAAACACTTTTTAAAGTATATGTATTTTTAATTTACCTAATAATAATTTTGGTTTTTTCTTCAGTGATACAGTGATGTGCATGATGGATCTTTTTTTTTTCTGTCTTCCCTCATCTGTTCGTTTGCATTTCATTTTGCTCATTTTTTTCTCAGTCCTATCTTCCATGTTCCTTAGAGTGTTTTTTACAACTATTTCTTTTTTCTGAGGCTCCCCATTTAACTTTCCTGCTTATAATAGTTTTATGGTTTTACTCAACTCTTTCCTGAAGTCTGGCAGCCTATAGTTGATTATTCTCTACAAGTAGACAATATTTCATGAACTCTTATACCTTGTATTCATACTCTTGTTTTACAGAAGTAAATTCCTTTCTTAGTGTTAAAATTTCATAGTGACAGGTTTGCTCACAATTGTTTTCCCTTTAGAAAAATTTTACAAATAAGAGCTTTCACTTGCTATCTGTTCATCCTATTAACTTAATACACTTCCCTCTGGTGTTTTAGACCTTTAAGATTATAATTTATTATTGAGCAAGAGTATTAATTCCTAGGTGCCATTAAATGAAGCTACACACAGTAGAAAATTGCAGGCCTTATCCTAAGCAGGGAGGAGTGCTCCTGAGTGCTCCTGAGATGTAAATCTCAGGTTCTCTGTGTGAGTAAATTCATTTAGATTAATTCAGCTCCAGCCAATCAAGGCAGGACTGCACGGCTGTGCCTAATGTAGAGTTTCTCTCCACCCTGCCTCACCAACATGCTGGGTTTTTTATTTTTATTTTTATTTTGTTTGTTTGTTTTTTACAAATATAGCCCTCTGCATAATTTCTCAATGTCTCCATGCCTTCTCTGCTTCTTGAGACTTTATGGCAAACTACACCCAGAAAACACCTGCTCTTAGTCCCATCATTTTCTTCCCTCATTCCCAACAAACGGTTGTTGGTCGTCCCCTTGGGATAGGTCACTTTCTCTGGAAGGGATGGTTCTGTCTGCATTTCCTGAGATCTGCAGCTGTGGGCGTTCTCCCTAAAGTCTTCCTGAGCCTCTCTCTGACCTTCTCTCTCCTTGGCAGCCTTCCCTGTATATTGTGTTTCAGGCTTACAGATGTCTCCTGATTTTGTTGTGAAGATGGCATTTGCAGTATTATTCTCGTTCTTCTCACTGCTTTTGGGTGATTTTCGACAAGATAAGATGGAACATGCTGTCTTTCTGTAGCTACTTCTGAACTGGAATCTCTCAATAAATTCTGAATACATTTTTTAAATGCACATGGGCAAAAGTGCAAAAAGATGAGCAGAGGTCTGAACACCTTCGGGGGGACAAGCAGGCCCAGGCTGAGCTGGCTGTGGGGGCGGCAGAGCAGACGCCTCATGGGTAAGTTTCAGAAGAGGCTTCTCTCCCCTGGGACCAGTGCTTAGGGAGCAACTGCGGCCCCAGCAGCTCTGCAGAGATCAAGTGCAGCCGCTCAGGGGTTTAAAAATGTGCCATGATGATCTCACTCCAAATATACTAAAAACTGTATTCTCACAAGAACAAGGGGCCAAATATCAATGTGAACTAGTTGAGGTCTCTCCAAACTGGCCATGATCTAAGATGTCCACCTTCAGCAGTCTGATTTTTTTTACTTTTTTATCAAGTTTCATTTAGAAATAAATTACAACCCTTCTCTGATTTCTCAGAGTAAAACAAAAAATATTTTCTGCTTTGTTTTGTCCACACACAGGCCAGTTAGAAAAGGATGAAAAGTTAAAAATGACTGGATTCAGAAAAAAACACACAAAACATCAAGGGTGTGTGTACGCCTGTGTAAGCATGTGTGTGCATGTCTGTCTGCATGCACATATGTGTGCACACACACGTCTGTATCAGTGTGCACGACAGACAAGGGACACCACTTGTTTCTGTCTACATAGTGGCCCTCTCTGATCAGACCATGTCCTTCCTGCCTCCCGTGTGCTCCAGAGGACATCTGTGATGAAAGAACCGTTCCATGAGGGAGCCAGGCACCTGGGGGTGTGGTGACTACACAGGTGGAGTGACACAGCTCTCCAGACAGTGAAGCAAAGGGGTTGGGGCTAGAAAGTGAAGAGTCCTGAATCGCAAATTAAAGAGAAGACATCCAGCATGGCTCATATCTCACAGATTTGGAAGAGTAGATGCCAATTTTCTTACTACTTGTCTAATTCTTTCTGTATGAAACCTGCACTCTCCATTGTAGAGATGAGTAAACTGAGACCAGGAGTCTCCAAGATCACGTGGGTGACCTTCCCAGGGCCGAGAAATGAGATCTGTGCTTCACACTCATCAAGCTCGTCCCAACCCCACCAAGCCATACGCTCCTGATGCATAATTAATCATAGGAAATGAATAACTCCATTTCTGTTATTTCTGATTCCCAAATGGCTCAATAATGATTTTTTTTCCCAAAGGACATATCCATCTAGGAGATGGATATTAGCCAGAACATCTAGCTGTCCCTTCTAGACTTATCTTCAGGTGAAACCAAGGACAGGACTTCAGCACTGCAGAGGAAGGGCTTCCTGTGTAAGGAAACAATGGGAAACAATATGCCTTCTAAGAGCCGAATACTCTGATCGAGGGTGATTCCTCTGAATGTCACTGCACACGAAAACCAGGCATCTTGCAAGGGTCTCATCACAAAATGACCCACTCTGGGCCAGGTGTGGCACTCTGGGAGGCCGAGGCGAGCAGATCACGAGGTCAGGAGATCGAGACAATCCTGGCTAACACGGTGAAACCCCATCTCTACTAAAAAATACAAAAAAAAAAAAAAAAAAACAGCCAGGCTTGATGGCGGGCGCCCATAGTCCCAGCTACTCTGGAGGCTGAGGCAGGAGAATGGCGTGAACCCGGGAGGCAGAGATTGCAGTGAGCCGAGATGGCGCCGCCGCACTCCAGCCTGGGTGACAGAGCCAGACTCTATCTCAAAACAAAAAATAAAAACAAAACAAAAAAAGACCCGTCCTGCATCCCCAGTCCCTTGTCTTCAGTAACCTCACAGCGATTCATCTCACTCTGGGTGCCTCGAGTTTTCTCTTAAGAAGTGCCAGGACCTTCTCCAGATTCCACACTATTTTGTTGTTCTTTTAGCTGGTGATACAATTTGCGTCATTTCCAATTTTTCATAGAATGTATTCTTTGGAGCCAATTTGTTAAAGGATGGCAGTACAAACAAAGAAAAAAAAGAAAGAGGAAATAAGAGGTGTCTGATACTTTCTTTACACTCTAGTTATTCAATAATAGAGGAAAATGCCAGCGGACACTGAATCACTCATAAAACATTACGTACAATAAGTGTGTCAGGGAGACCGAGCTGTTGCTGGTGGGAATGGCGGTTGGGTTGGCTTTGTTTGAGGTGGTTTGTTTCTGGCTGGTTTATTTGTTGTGGGAGAAGTGGCAACCCCAAGCCATCAGGAAGGGTCCACACCCATGTTCTTTAAAGATTCTGAAGCCGGAGTCCAGAAACCTGAGCTTGAGACCCAGGCTGCTGTGGAGGGGCTGGGTGGCCTCTGCTAAGGAACCTGCCTTGTTGGTCCTGGCTTTCTTCATCTGAAGAATAGTGGATCCTATTCACTCATCTCATCACCCACAAATGAAACCTAACTGTCCAGGATGTGCTGGGAGGGAGACAGGCCCCGTGGCCGCTGCCCCCGTGTGTCTGGGCGTGCAGGGGAGGAGGCGGGAGGGTGACAGAAAGCAGGTGTTTCACACCTGCGGGGTCTCCCGTGTATGAGACGTGAAGGAAGGCACACTCCCCGAAGGCCATTGCTTTATCAAACCCCAAAATTCAAGCAATTGCTTTCCTTAGAAAAGACCCTACATGAGAATTCTAGACTCCTGAGAGCCGATCGGAGGAACGGCGGCTGTCCTGAAAGCGGCACCAGATTTGTCTGGGAAAGTGACCAAACTGCCCCAGGAGTCGCTGCTTTTATAGTTTCTTCCTGGAACAAAACTGAACGTAAGAGAAACACTCCTCTTACCATTAACTACTATAGGGAGAATTGTGGCTTTTTCACCTAAAACACAAAATGTAATTGCCTGCAGATTTTTTAAGACCAGGTAGCCCGTGGCCATTGTAATCTTACAGTAAGCACTGGCATTGAGGTTGCAGAGTTGAGTTTCTGACATAAATTATTTGAAGCCATATGTATTTCATCTCAGTTGATTCAAGAAATTACAAGTGTCCTAATACTTAGTGACAGAAGCTGACATATCAAAGGATTCATGGAACATAAACAAAAACTAAATCACCATTTCACTGCCCCTCCCCAGAATGAAATTCCTCATTTTACAAAGACCATATAATCCTTTCATTTTCAAACAAATACCACTGCATCATTGTTATTCTAGCATAAGCTAGCATAAATCTTACAGCAAGGAGCATGGTTAATGTGCTTTTTAATAGCCCTGCTTGAAGCGCTCCTGCCTGACATCATACCAGAGCCGCATCGGAGGGGATTACACGTGTCAGCCCCATCAATTGGTGGCAATTGCCACACAAAAGATCTACCTGAGGACTCGCCACAGGAAACTATGCACTGTATTTTCCTGCCTTGTAAAAGGAAGAATAAAAAAACAGCTATTAAATTAATTGGCACTAAAAGCATGTAACAGTTATCTAATCTATTAATTTTTAGTTTAACATTAACTCCAGTGTCTGCTGTGACACGCATTTGACCCACACAAGGAGCCAGTGCACCGTTCCAGCCTTTGAAGGGAGACGAGTGGTTGGGGGAAGCCAGAGGGAGATGCCATTCTTTCACTTTGACCTTGTATTCGAAGACTGTATTTGCTTTTAGACAAGTATTGACTTTATGCAAGGCCAGCCTCGTTGAGCCTGATGTAGCATGTTCCTCCGTAAATTTTAAAGGACTGCAGGTTCAAGAGGCAGCTTTTAACTCTCAGACATTTGAAAAAGTTAAGGTGATACCATCATTCTTCAAAGGAGGAGAAAGCATTAGTTTCTAAGGAGGAAGGAGGATGAGGCAGAGTCCCCATGGCTTTTTTGTTTCCTATGTTTCTCTCATTTTAGTGTAATCATAACCACAGAAAAAGCACTTCAACTTTCTGTCTTGCATTTCAGGAACAATGCTGAATTCTGGAAGAAAAATCATGGCAATAAGCATCAAGCAATTTGCTCCTACTTTTAGAAGACATGTCCCAAAACAGTCACTATTTAACCCATCAATAGCCTTCAGAAGGAGAACGGTGAAAGATTATAAAACTCCCTGGAAAATATCTGACGGTCTAAACTATGTAAAGGACTTCCTGCTGAGTCACTCAGGTACTTGAATGAAAGTAGAATGGCCTCTTGGCTAAGGCTACCCAAGACCTGGTTCCCGGCTGTTTATCAAATTAAGCCCTGGCCCAGCTCATTTCTTATACTGTGCCGTCCTGGGTTTCTGAATTTCGTAATCTTGGGTTCATAGTACAACAAAGGAAGTTGAGTGTTTTCATGAAATAAATCTTCATCAGGCAATTATATGACTCTTTTTTAAACAATTTTATCCACGTGATAGGTACATACCAAAGTTACAAAACACATTCAGGAGCACAGGGAAGCAATCTGGGAGGCACCTTGATGCACGTTTCAGGAGGGAAAAAAAAAGAAGATGAATTTCTTGTTCTTTGGAAGGAGGTGTCGGTTGACCTAAGCCATGCAGCAGAAGGCTAAGGATCAACCAAGTTGTTCTCCCAAACTGTCCATGGTGGACACAAGTCTGGCTAGTGGGCTATTCTCTGAGAGGCCATCTATTAATCAAAGACCACCTATCAGAAAGCCATTCGTCCTGAAATCAAGCGTGTTTGTGATCTGCTTCCCAGCAGCAGTTTCTAACCAAGGGCCACCCTTCTATGTTAAGGGGGTGGGTGGGTTCGAGGCAGGACCACCCCAGGTCCTGTGCAAGCCACTCTCAGCCCAGAACATCAGGAGCTCTGGAGCCCGAGCTTCCAGAACCACAGGTGTGTTTCCAGCTCTGAGTGACAGCTCTGAATCCACCGGTCCCCAGTGGGTAAACACAGCTGAAATATAGACCGATAGTTTAAAGATGTTTTCACCCGTTGGTGCTGTGATCTAACCACCACACAGGGCATTGCGTGTCATAGTAAATGTGTTTTAATTCTGAACATTGGCTCTGCAGAAACTGGAAGTTGCCCTCATCTGGCAACGTGAGGGCAGCAACACCTGCAGTGGAGAGAAACCGCTTAGCTGACATGGCCTGAGCTCCAACAGCCTGGAGACCCTCTGAGCCAGTGGCCCTGTGGCCCCGACAAGTCAGAGGCAAGCACACATTCCGTGGGTAAGGTTCCTTTTTGAAAGTGGGAACTGTTTCCAATGCTTCACCCCTCCCGGCTCCTTCCCACTCCCCAGATCTCATTCCTGAAGAGCCCATCACAGGTGAGGAGGGAAAGCCAGCCACATGCACCCTGCAGCCCCTCACCCCTGCACCTGAGCGCTCCTCCCGGCTGGGCCCTGTGTTGATATTTTGTCTGGCATGCAGCTTCAGATGGTGTGAAAATTCCTGACACTCCAGTAGCAAAAGCATGCGATGCAGAATAAGATGAGGGGAGCTGAAAGAGGTGACTGTGCCCGGAACAGTGACTAGAACGGCATGAGTGTGTGCTGAATCACGACTCCTGTTCATGGAGAATGTGTTGCTTCATGTAGTTATTTATGCATTATGCTGGACACTTGATAATAGTTAATATTTGCTGAGTACCAGGTGCCAGGTAATAAGCTAAGCACCGCACAAGAATGACCTCATATCACTTTATAAAGATGACATTATTGTCTCCATGTTTTATTTTTCATTATTATTATTATGTTTTTGAGACAGAGTCTCATTCTGTCACCCAGGCTGGAGTGCAATGGTGTGATCTTGGCTCACTGCAGCCTCTGCCTCTCAGGTTCAAGTGATTCTCCAGCCTCAGCCTCCCGAGTAGCTGGGTCTACAGGCATGTGCCACCGAGTCTGGCTACCTTTTGTACTTTTAGTAGAGATGGGGTTTCACCATGTTGGCCAGGCTGGTCTCGAACTCCTGACCTCAGGTGATCCACCTGCCTCAACCTCCCAAAGTGCTGGGATTACAGGCTTGAGCCACCACCCCCTGCCCAACTTTTTAGGTAAGAGAAAACTCAAGTGTCGAGAGGTTCAATAACATAACCAAAGTAACTCAAATCCAGGCCCTTTGTCTCAGAGCCTGAGCTCCCAGCCAGTTGGGGATATTGCTGGGGGCTCCCAAGTTGGTGCTGGGGTCCCCTGATCTGGCCGCAGGTGGCAGCATGTGTCACGGTTTGCTACCCGTGGGCATCTCATTCCACATCTCTGACCACCGGACGCCCTTTGCTGCTCCTGAAAAGAAAAGTCCGTCTACCAGCTCTCCTCTGAGGCCCTCAGCCCTGCAGGTGGAGGGCGGTTCTGTTGGCATTTCTGGCTCCAATCCACGGGCAACATGGGGCCCTCGGGGGTTTGTGTGGGGTTTCCTCAGTTCTCACTCCTGGCAGCAGCCCGGGCGGGCCGACCAGCACAGCTTCAAACCACCTTGCTGGAAGGAGCTGGGGCTTCCTCCTCCCCTGCTGGGGGTGACGTACTCCTGTCCATCTGTGGCCCCTGTAGGTCTTGGGGAAAGTTGAATCAGATGATTTCTAATCCCTCTCTCAGACCCGGCCTTTCTTCTTTTCTATTTAAAGGTGATTGCTATCCTGCCTTGCCTTCCTTGGGCCGTGCACTACGAAGTGTTTTTGTCAGAAGCTAGGAGACCGTGCCGTTCTCACCAGTGTGTGCAAAAGCTGAGGTTTCTGAAAGGGGGCCAGGCTGAGACCCTGCCCCATGGGAGACTTGATACTGTGGCTGTGGCCTCCTGACCTGGGGTCTGACCCTGGAGGCTGGCAGGGCCTGCTGCCCCCCGAATGCCTGGGCATATGTGCGCATGATGTAGAAAGCCACGTGGAGACCAGGGTCTCAGCCTCAGCAAACCCTGGTTCCTCAGTACCAGATTACTTTTTACTGCCCTGGAATGTTGCTCACTCCAGGTGACACACCCACAGGTGTAGACATCAACAAGCTTTCTAACGTGCTGGCCTGTCCTCGTGAGGGGCCTAAGGCACAGAGAGACCCCCCTTGCTTAGGACCACACCCTATTGTGGCCGAGCAGGACCGTGCACAGAAAACACACCTTCAGTTAAGGCACCCAGTGCCCAGAGCAGCCGCCCTTCGTTTCCCTCTCATGCATTTGGACAAACATGTCCTTTCTCAGCAGACTGAGTCCCAAGCAGCAGGTGCTAACTGTAACAATGTCAAGAAATGCTTCTCAGGTACCCGCATTGTATGAGCTTCTGCAAAATCAAAATGGTTTTGTAGCTCACAATGAGGTCTCCATTTGGACTGAAAAGGGCATAATTTGCTATTCTCATTTAATTTCAGCCAAATTAAAAGATGCAGAGAAGGCTGAGGTCTGCTTTTCTTGAATTCTTGCTGATAGACCAGCAGTGCACTTCAGAGATAAGACCCAGGAAGCTCAGAAGACATGGAGATGCAGAAGCATGTTTGGAATTCAGAATGACTATAGAGATTATGGAATGTGTGTCATTCCAAGCCCAAAGTCCTTTGCAATGGAATGAAATGCTAAAATGAGGAACGAAAATCTTTCTTTCTTTTTCCATCATGTGGGAGACAATGTGAAGCATGCTTATGGCGGTTTCCTTGGAAAAGATAACCTGCCATTACGTATGTTGTTTACTATGCCAAAGCTACCCTGTGCTGGAAAAGTAACATACTTTATTACAGAGAAAGCACAACAGTTTACCAAAAAATCACACACTCTTTATTCTGTTCTCTGTCTTCTACACAAATGAGAAACAAATTCTTAAGAGATGCAGGATACAGTTTGCCTCCACCCTGAGCACCAAGAACAGAGCTGCCCTGTCCCCTCCCCACAATCCCAGTGGTCTGGGCCAGGCGGTCACCGAAAGCAAATCTGGTTTGCAGCAATTCATGGGAGGAGCTTGGTTTGCAACCAGGGAGAGTGACGTGGGGGAGCTAGAGATGCTGAGAACCTTTACACACACACAAAACTTTTACCAAAAATAAGTTGTTGCAAAAGCTGCCATGCAGCAGAATTTGTGAATGGGGTGCAGTTTGTCCAGAGCCGAAATTTGTGAATGGGGTGTAGTTTGTCCAGAGCCGAGCTTATGAATGGGGCATGCCTCAGGATCAGATGCAGATGTAAGTGTCCACGTGGCCCACAAGTGGCTGAATGCCCCCCACCCCCCCGGGGAGCCATCCCTTATAACTGGGGCTGCAGGAGGCATCACCAGCCCGGCCTTCTTGGGTCACCCTCAGTGCCCTCAAAAGATGAAGCTCTGGGCTCCGCTCTGCCAGACTGAGGGAGTTGCCCCCTGGGACGGCTCAGCACAGGCGTGCCACCTCCTCCCCACCCCGGCCCCGGGCTGCCGGGACTCCATCCACCCGGAATGGGGTGTCCTCATATCCACATTTGCCTGACACCATAGCAGGAAGTACAAGTGCTCAGTAGACCCTGAAGTCCTGCCGGTCAGGAAGAGAAAGACTCGTCCGACTACTTAATTCCACTCTCCCTCCCAGCCCGGGCACAGAAAAACACACCTTGTTAAAAAGAAAACAGTTAAACAGTGCTTCCAGAAGCAAGCACACACAATAAACTAAAATTTAAAAAGAGGCACTACCACCAGAACAAAGAAAGAATAAGGGTGGGAAAAATCAGATGAAACAGGGGCCACATGACTGCATTCGCACCGGGAGCCCCACGCCTGGGCTGACCAGGGCCGCGCGGCTGCACCTGCGTCTCCCCTGCCGGGCGGTTCACGTTTTGAGGGGACGTGCCAGCCGTGCTGTGTACTCATTTGTCGTCACTGCTAGCAAGGTACTGGGCACACAGGCAGCGGTCAGTAATGTTTGTCGAAAGAAGAAAAGTTGCCCTTTTCTGAATTGCATTTTAGCGGTGGAGGCCCCCGTAGGAACAAGCCGGGTAACCTCACTCTTCCACGTCCTGTCGGGCTAGGAGAGCTGCCGTCACTGCATCTCAGTGGCCAACGTGGGGACCTGCATGGGAGATTGTCCATCTCAGGACCAGAAGAGCTGGGGTGTGCTACCTTTTGCTTGACTCGGTTATGCTGTTTGCCTGTGCTGACACTGCGGAAGCTGTCTCCAAATGCTGCATAGGCTCAGTACCACTGTAAAATTATACTACCTGCTGCTAGATCTTATTATCAAACGTGTTACTCCAAGAGTACACTGTTACTATATTACCCACTTGTTGTAATTTTTTTTTTTTTTTTTTTTTTGACGGAGTCTTGCTCTGTCGCCCGGGCTGGAGGGCAGTGGCCAGATCTCAGCTCACTGCAAGCTCCATCTCCCGGGTTCACACCATTCTCCTGCCTCGGCCTCTCCAGTAGCAGAGACTACAGGTGCCACCACCTCACCCGGCTAATTTTTTGTGTTTTTAGTAGAGACGGGGTTTCACTGTGTTAGCCAGGATGGTCTTGATCTCCTGACCTCGTGATCCGCCTGCCTCGACCTCCCAAAGTGCTGGGATTACAGGCTTGAGCCACCGTGTTTTAAATTTTTACATTTGCTTCCTTTGCAATGACATAGCTCAAGAAAATTTGTTTCATTTAAAATTCTTTTTATTTATTTTATTATTTTATTTTATCTTATTTTATTTTATGACTGGGAAATTTTATTCTGAGAAGGAGCCCAGAGGCTTCACTGGAGGTATGTGGCCCATCAATCTGTTAAGCAAACAAGCAAACAAAAACAACAAAAAACAATTCTTCTTAATATTCCCAGCGGCATAATACGTGAACTAAATATCTTTCAGGGGCTCCTATCTCAATGTTTTTTCTTGCAAATGAAAGATTTCTTTTTATATTACAAAAAGATATTTCTTTTGATAATAACTGAATAGCAGTGAGTTCTAGTGTCGTTCATCAAGAAAAAAAAGAAAAAGGAAGAAACAGCATTTCTATAGAATAAAAAAGATTAGTAAACTTCAACATCCACTTTTGACTTAAAAACTCCTAGAAAACTGTGAGAACAGAGTGCTCTCAACCCAATAAAGAATGTCACCAAGAAACCTACAGCAAACATCCTGCTCTAACTGTGAAATGTCTCTTTAGAGAAAGGGAGCATTGCCCGTCCTTACCACTTCTGTTTGACATTGCACTGGAAGATTTAAGTACTTCAACAAGGCAAGAAAAGGAGTGAAAGGCATGGGACTTCTACAGAAGTAAAACTGTCACTTTTCACAGATGATATAGCCATGTAGGTAGAAAATCCAGAATAATCCATAGGTAAATTACTAGAATTAATGAGTACATTTTGAAAAGTTCCTGGGTTGTGGCCAATATGTAAAAGTATAAAAATCAATTGGATATCTTTCTACTAACAGCAAACAAAGTTTTAAAAAGAAAGAAAGAAAACGTGGCAGATGCTTGCAGTGCCTGAGCTACATCCCATTGGCCAACCTGATTTCAGCACAGTCGTGGTGGACAGTTCCACGCGCATTCCAGGGCCCGCATCAAGGGAGCATCTTGAGGTTTCTGCGTTTCTGCCTCCAGGCATTCAACCAAGGAACTGCAGTCCCTGCTCAGAGGCTCAGAGGCACGCAGAAGGCCAGGAGCATCAATATCCCTGAGGCGGCCCTCAGCCACTGGAGGGTGGGACCACTGGCAAATGTGCCAACCTGCCCGTTGTATGGGAAACCCTGAGGTCCATTCATTTCTGTGAGACCAAGTTGCGAGTGTCCACAGTGGTTGTGAGTGCCCACAGTGATTCTAGTTCATTAACACACTTTTTCGGCCTCCCTCTCTTCCCTGTCCCACCCGCCTCTCTGGATCTTGGGCGGCCTTCTAAATAAACTCCCCTCTGCCACGTTCGTCCTTCAGAGGCATGTAAACAAAGGCCACTGACAGCAGCATCAACCCATACCAATAACTACTAGTAAATCTTCCAGGAGGTGTGCCAGGCCTCTCTGCACATAGTAAAATATTATCATGAGAAGTTAAAAAATAAATGAATGGAAGTATATAAAGCACTCATAAATTAGAAGACTACATAGGGTAAAGGTATTAATTCACTCAAAATTGATCTATATATTAAATGCAATTTCAATCAAAACCCAAGAAACTTGTTTTAAGGAAACTTGGCAAGCTGATTATAAAATTTTATAAAAATTCAAAGAGCAAAGAAGAGCTCAAACACTCTTGAAGAAGAAACACAAGGCAGGAAACGTGTGCTACTAAATATTAAGATCTTTTCAATTTATAGGAATTAATATAACATGGTACTGGTGAAATTATAAGCAGAGACCAATAGAACAGAACTGACAGCCAGAAATAGACCTCTAAATTTACAGTTAATCTATTTACAAAGAAGATGGTGACAAAGAGTGAGGACAAGCTATTCTTTTTAATAAAAGGTTCCGGGACAATTAGATATGACATTTTTTTAAAAAGAAGGCTTGATTAGTACCTCATACTGTGCATATAAATCAATCACACATGGATTGTAGAACTAACTGCAAAAAATAAACCAGGCAGCATGTTGAATATAATATAGGAAAATATCTTCATGAGTTTGGGATAGGAAAAGACTTCTTCCCTGGGACCATCTCCACCCCCAACCAAAAAAAAAAAAAAAACCTTTAAAAGATTTGGTAAGATTGTCTTTAATAAAATGAATAATTTCTGTTTGTCAAAAAGTCCATAATAAAGTGAGAATGAGAGCCACAGATGGGAAGAATTTGCTTACAATACAAAGAACTTGTATCCGGGATAAATAAATCTGTAAGACTAAGAAAGACAACCCAAGACGAAACTGGGCAAGAAATTTGTTCCCGTCACATCTAAACACAGGAGTCACAAAGCCACAGTCTTTGTCACCTCCCACTGCTTCTGTAGGTCACAAAGTCGGCAGTGGCCCTGCCAGGCAGCTCCGACGTGGGGTCTGTCCCAAGGCCACCTTCAGATGGTGGCTGGCACTGGGCCCTCTCAGAGGGGTCTTCCCCTCTTGCTGTGAAACAGCTGGGCCACCCTGGCGTCTCTCTTTATCTCCAAAAGGCACAGCCCTGGTCCCGACACACAGAGTGCTGCGCAGAAGCCACACCACACTTCCCATCTACTCATGGAGGCTGCTACAAAGTCTAACCCAGATTCAGGGGACAGCTGCACCCCACCCCTGTGAGAGAATAAGTAAAACCATTGCAGATGACCTTCTGCCACAGGTCATTTACACTCTTCTCCATACAAAGCACACTTGCTTCCAGCGCAGCACGAGCCACTGCTCTCCTGGCATTGAGCTCAGGGATGAGATCCCGGAACCCATTGTGCGTGTGCCTGATGACCTCCTGGGGTGTGATTCCTGGAGGGTGGCACCTCGAGGACAGTGTCTGTCTGAAGACCTGAGAACTGAAGAGACAAGTTGTCATCACACACCCCCATGCAGTCCTGGGCAGACACAGGTCAGTGTGGTGGGTGCCCTTTTTCCAATGGAGAATTGGAGACATCGCAGCCACCAGGGCACAGAAACTCAGGAATCCACGTGGGCACTTGCAGTCAAGGCGTTGACAAATTTTCATTCCTCCTGCCCAAGAAAGCCCCTCGTGGCTGCAGATGGAGTCTTGCTCTACTGCCTGGCTGGAGTGCAGTGGCACGATATCAGCTCACTGCAACCTCTACCTCCCAGGTTCAAGTGATTCCACTGCCTCAGCCTCCCAAGTAGCTGGGCCTACAGGTTCGTGCCACCACACGCAGCTAATTTTTGTATTTTTAGTAGAGGAGGGCTTTCACCATGTTGGCCAGGATGGTCTTGATCTTGACCTCGTGATCCACCTCGGCCTCCCAAAGTGCTGGGATTACAGGCATGAGCTACCGCGCCTGGCCAATATAATTCTTTTCAATAATTTTTGGGTTTTTTTTTTTTTTTGGTATATACGTTGGCTCATAATCCACTCCACTGAACCGAAGAGCCCACCACTACATGTTCCACTGAGGCAGCACCTCCTTTGCCTCGAGCCTTCTATGAGGCTTCGTGAGAAAACGCCCTGAAGACCCTGAGAGAGACGCCTGCCTTTCCGAGGCATCGTTGTCCATCTGCTGTCTCCACCAAGGCCTGGCCCACTCCCCGGCCTCCTTCTTCAGACCAGGTTTCCCTGACACACTCACTTCATGGTAGTCTTGTCTGCCATCCAGAGAAGCTTGCATTGAGAAAGGTTCATTTTCACACCAGTACGTCCTGGCTCCTTCATGCCCGGCAGTCCCTTCTCCAGCTGGTGTCCCTGCCCTCCTGCTGTCCTGTGGGCAGTGAGGACAGTGGGCAGCAGCCCCGGTGCTCTGGCTGGAAGCCACCTCCACCCACCATGCGGTTCCTGAGGTACAGCTTCTGCTTTCCACATCAACACAGGTGGCCATTTTCAAAACATTTCCTCGCTCCTTCTTCATTCCTCACCAACAGCCACCTCATGGGGCACCGCCAGCCAGGTCTTCCATGCTCCCTCGCTGACCAAGTCCAAAGCCGCCCGTGTGGGCCACAGGTTTTGATGGAATACCGCCCTAGCCAATAGTGGTGAAGTCTGTGCCAGCCTTACTGCGTGACGGTGAATCGCCATGCGGGGAGTGCGTAACACGGAAGCTGATCATTCCTTCTCGCCATGTCGGTGGATCAGAAATTCAGGAGGGGCCGCTGTGGGCCATGCTGGCTCTTTTCGTGATGCGGTCAGTGGCTTGCATCTGGGTCCTCCCTAAGACTCCATTTAGACCTCTGGCACCGGGGTGGGGATGAGTCTCGAGGGGAGTGGAAGCAGCAACGGCCACCCCAGCATTTCGCTCTCCCTCCCCCTCAGCCTCCTTCCTGTCCCTCTTTCCCTTCCTCAGCGCTTCTTCCCTTTCTCCCAACCTCCTCCCCTCCTTTCCCTCCTTATCTCTCTCTTCCTCCCTTTCTCCCTTTTTCCCTCCCTCTTTCCTCTCCCCTCACTCATCTTCCTTCCTCCCTCTCTTTCTCCCTCTCCCTGTCTCCTTCTGTCTCTGTGTCTCTTTCTGTCTCTGTCTCTGTTTCTCTCTGTATGTCTTTGTCTCTCTCTGTCTCTCACTCTCTATTTTTCTGTCTCTGTCTCTCTGTCTCTCTCTGTTTCTGTGTGTTTCTGTCTCTCTGTTTCCCTTTCTCTCTCCCCCTCTCTTTCTGTCTTTCTGTTTCTCTGTGTCTCTCTTTGTTTCTCTGTGTGTCTGTTTCTCCCTCTCTGTCTCTCTTTGTGTCTCTGTCTCTGTCTCTTGTCTCTTTCTGTGTCTCTCCCTCTGTCTCTCTGCAGTTTCTCCATGTGCTCTCTCCGAGCATGCCAGCTTCAAGAAAGTAGCCTCCCTTGAACAGTAACTGAGAGATGCAGAAACACACCCCCAAGGAAAAGAGAGAAACAGGTGGAAGCTGTGAAGCCATCTGGGGCCTGCCTTGAACGTCACACAGCACCACCTCTGATGAATTCCATTAGTGGAGGGAGTCACAAGTCTACCTTATATTCAAAGAGAGAGAGAAATTGGTACCCGCCGCCCTTGGAATGTCAAAGAATTTGTAAACATGTTTTAAAACCACTATGTCCTGCACAGGTGATTACCAAAGAGGATACCCAGATGACTCATAAATAGATGGAAAGACACTCAAACACTTCAGCATCAAGCAAATGCAAACACACATCACAATGAGGTATTACTATACATCTACCAGTGGTCAAAACTGCCGGGACTAAAAACAGCAAGTATCGGCAAGGATGTCGAGCGATAGGGAGTCCCGTGCACTGCCAGGGGAGGTGTGCATAGGCACGAGGTGGGAAAGCAGGGTGGCCACAGACAGGAAGTAGCCACATGCTGAGCCCAGGGCTCCCCTCCTGGGTCCACCTGAGTGGCCATGTGCAGCAGTGATGGTGAGGTGCAGGCACACTGACAGCCTCTCCCCTTCATGCCAGTGCCTCTCCCCTCCTTGCTCTTGTGTGATGGAACTCAGCCCACACACGTGGCAGCCAAGAAGCACCAAGGGTCCGATGCACCCGGAACAGCCTTCCCCACTACGGGAGAGGAGTGCACACTGCAGCCGCGGGGTGAGAGTAGAGAATAGTTATTAAAGGGGCATGCTCTGTGCTTCACCAGGCAGTGCCTCTTTCCTGTTTCTGGTTAAGAAAGAACTATGGAATCTTTCACTCCAAAAATAAATTCTGCTCCCATGGGATGAGCAGACACTTCCTAAAGCCACGAGATGGATTCTAAATGCAAGACTGGAAAACCTTTCAGGCTGACCAAGGGACACACACCCTGACCAGCCCTCGCTACGCAAAGGAAGATTCTTCGAGCAGCCAAGCTGAACGTGAGTGGAACGAAAGGAAGTATTAAACCTTGTTCACAGGGAAACACCAGAATTACAAGGAGGTATCATCCTAGATTAAATTCTAATTTACCATTGCAGGAGTGAGAAGATGGACAGAAAGTAACTTAGAACCAGTGAAAAGATTTTGTGACCAAAAAAAAAAAGAATTGTAAGAAGTATGAACCTTTTATGCAGAAGAAGAACATCCCATTGGAAAGAAGTCACTAAATGCTGCCAGCAGGTCGTAAGGAACCCTCCCCAATCTGTGTTTCCAGTGAAAATCAGGAAAACTATGGCTAAATGCTGCCAGCAGGTCGTAAGGAGCTCTATCCAATCTGTGTTCCCAGTGAAAATCAGGAAAACTAGGGATTCTCTCAAGAAAAGTCAAAGACGAAATGGTAAGACAATGAGCTTTGGCTGGGATGAAGAAGGATGGCAAAGAGACCGTGATCGAAGTGGTGGGATCCCCATTAGAATGAGCACATGAGAGAGGGGGAGAGGACGGCCCCCACAGAGAATTATTCATCAGTCTGGAGACCAACCTGAAAAGCTTTCCAAATGCCAACACAATGAACAGAGACAAAAGTAAAATGGGAGAAGATGGTAATTATCAGAGACAGAAAACAAAGATCCAATGTAAAAATAATTGGAATACTTGAGGAAAATACCAAAATAAATTTTAAAAGACCAGTTCCTAAAAGTCACGCATTATGTTGATCTTCTGAGATACACTGTCAGGGACAAGAAGCCATCGGTGAAACTGAAAATGGATTTGTGATGTCAGGAATAGATGGGGGGACAGGAAGAGATGGAGAGAGGCGGAAGGAAAAGGCCAGAAAATTTAACCAGAAATTGTCAAATATGACTCAAATTGCTATCTGGAGTGCTTTTGGTGGGGCTCTCCCAGAAGAGAGCCTGCAGTGAGGGTTTGCACATGGAGGCTTGCAATGGTGCTTGTGGGACGTAAGACAATCGTGACTCTTGAGGCCCAAATTCTCCAGCAGCTGCTGGGAAAGGGCATAGATGTGTCCTTCCATGTCACCTCACTCCAGGCAGGAGAAAGCTGGGTGTGACTCGAGGACCCTGGGAACGGAACACTCCAAGTGCTTGACCTCCAGAGAAATCTCAGCCAGGGAGTTGGAGCTGCTTCCCGGGAGCCACAGGCATGGAAGAAAGCAGCGCCTGCTCAGGGTGCTGGCAGAGCACGTACGGCGCCCGGTGCAGCTTACGAAGGTGGAGATACTTCTTTCTATCATATTAAAATATAAAATGTCGCTGGGCGCAGTGGTTCATGCCTGTAATCCCAGCACTTTGGGAGGCCGAGGCAAGCAGATCACTTGAGGTCAGGAGTTCGAGACCAGCCTAACCAACATGGTGAAATCCCATCTCTACTAAAATACAAAACTTAGCCGGCCGTGGTGGCGGGTACCTGCAATCTCAGCTACTCAGGAGGCTGAAACAGAAGAATCGAACCCAGGAGGCAGAGGTTGCAGTGAGCCAAGATCGCGCCACTGCACTCCAGCCTGGGTGACAGAGCAAGACTCCCTCTCAAAAAAATATATCAATAAATAAATAAAATATAATACAAAATGTCAGACTCTAATGGGATGTTCCTAAACAACATCCAGGATAGCAATAGAGAAAGCAAGACCTGTGTCCATCGAGTGAGCTGTGCATGATCCAGAATTGTGGGGAAGGGAGGAAGACAGGCAGGGAGAACGTGCAGACACAGAGGGCAGGCGGCGTCCAGCTCGCTGCTGGGCTCTTGGGGTGGGCGGCTCAGTGATCAGGCCAGTTGTGTACAGAGGGGTGGGGTCTGCCAGGGGCTGGTCCAGGGGGTGGGGTCTGCCAGGCAGGATTGCTTTTACATCAAATCCAGAGAGACGGAGGAGGCTGAGGGGAAACGCCAGAGGTAGAAACCAGAGAACCTGTGAAGCAAAGTGCGTGGAGAGGTGGACATGATTGTTCTAGAAACTTAGCGTTTATCAAATTGGCTAGAATCCAGTTGTGTGAGGCAGAGTGCGTACATCCCACAAACCCACAAGGCATCGAACGCAACCTGTCCTCTGCCAGCTCCCTCCCCTCCTCTAACCCTCTAGTCCAAAGATACTCATAGATATAATAATCTAGTAATTTAAAAGTCTTCACATATTCTGTACTATGAAAGTCAGCTCGCCCTCCCTGCTACATTCAAGAGGAGGAATTCATCTGTAATATTTAATGCTGTTTACTGTCAAGTTACCAGCGACACCTGCTTTTTGCCACATTTTCTGCATGATACTGCCCTGACGGTCCCTTCTCACTACATTTGATGGCTTCTACATAGGACACAGAGTAGGACTGAACAGACAAAATCAGACAGACAAGATGACATGTAACATTTCTGAACTATCTGGGAGAGTTGGTATATTTCCCTCGGGGCCACCCTGCGTGCTGACCCATTCTTAGGGACACGGTATATCTAAATAAAGTGGCTGACTGTACTGCTTAGTTCTAACTCAATTCTCACCTGCTGCAATTTAAGCCTCTGCAATGATATTATTAGTGAGTGCTCAGCCTACATCCCAACAGGAATATAAGATGACAACTGAAATTTGAAGTGACACCAAAAAAGCCTAACAGAGGCGCTTCTGATGAGTATTCTGGCACCAGCAAAGGCTCCATAATGCCTCGAAAATCCAATAGCAAATTTGTAAATCAAATCAAAAGTAGGTGAAATGAGCCCAAGTGGGGAGAGCTAAGTGGAGATGAAACAGAAGACAGGGGAACATATTGCATTTGGTTGCTGAATTTAAAAACGAGAGGCCATCTTGGCGTGAACTAATCACTTTTTGGCTGAACACTTTCTTTCCAGTGAAGGTTCCTGTGTGGACTATCAGGTGTTATTAGAAATAACTTTCTGCCCCACTTTACCTTGTTTCTAGTCTTTTTTAAACTTGCTGTTATGTTTCATTCAATTCTCACTTCTTCAGCACAAAGTCAGAGCTAATGGGGTCATGCGGACAGAATATGTTGTCAGACCCAGAGCCACCCACTCTCCCCAGCCTCTGCCAGTCCCTCCCACCACCAAAAAACTTGAAGTGTCTCTACCAAAGCCACACATACCACCACAAAAAAAAAAAGTGTATTGCTTGCGATGGTATATATGAATGAACGTGTGTGTTATATGTACACATCTAAGCTGAATTTTTCATAAACATCAAAGGACAAAAGATTATTCAGACAGGGCCCCAACGCTGCATCCCCCCTTCCCAGGCTCCTCCACTCTCCCCATCTCTGAGTCAGGACAGGCCTCGGGGTTTCATGAAGCTCCTGGATTAGGAAGGTGTTTGGGTGTGAGCAAGTAGGCAGGGTGACCGTGGAAGCACAGGGCAGCTCCTCTCATTGCACCAGCGCTCACACCTTCTCCACAGACATGCACTGGTGCGCACACGCAAACACACAATCTCAGAGTGAACACAGGTGCACTTCAGGCAGTGACAGTGTTGACTGAATGAAAGTGTTGAGTTTAGCCTGCAACCTGTAAGTGAAAAATGCTATAAATACACTTGCAAGTGCGACCAGGTCCCAGGGTTACACTTCCAAGGTGTGTTTACCTTGTCAAATGGAAGCAACGGGCTGGTCGCAGGGTTCATGCCTGCAGTTCGAGCACTTTGGGAGGCCGAGGTGGGTGGATCACTTGAGGCTAGGAGTTCAAGACCAGCCTGGTTAACATAGTGAAACCCCGTCTCTACTAAAAATACAAAAATTAGCAGGACATGGTGAGGGGTTCCTGTAGTCCCAGCTACTCAAGAGGCTGAGGCAGGAGAATCACTTGAACCTGGGAGGCAGAGGTTGCAGTGAGCCGAGATCATGTCTCCAGCCTGGGCTACATACAGAGCAAGACTCCATCTCAAAAATAAATTAATTAATAAATTAATTAATTGATAATAATAAGATGGAAGTGATATGTACCTTCTAATGGGACCTTGAATCCAGAAGTGGCTGTTTTGACTTTGCGCTGTGAATCTGCCCCATGGAAAAGTCCCTTTTCCTAACTGCATCCATCCTGTGCTCCTGGAGCAAACTCCCAGTGTAACCAGAAAACACAGGCAGAAACAGAACAAAGCAAAAATCTCCAGCAACTGAGGACGATTGTTTTTTGGTTTTTGTTTTTTTCCCCAGACTCCGACAACAGCCCTTGGTGTCTACTTCTTATCCGAGACACACAGTATTTCAGGTGGCCATGCGTGACGCTGCGCCCTCTGTGTTAACACCTGCTGCAGGCAGGCTCTGTGCTTTCTCCCTCCCCGTGAATTCAGTGTGGGCAAGGGGCTTCCTCTTCCACATTCTTTGTTTCTTTTCTTGCATCCTGTGCAAGTCGGCACCTTCTTTCCAGGGCATGCGACGTGATCATTTTCACGAATGCAGCGTGTTTTCCCCGCACTGCCTGTGTGCATCGCGTTCTCCAGCCAAATCAAAGATGCTCCGGGCCGGGGGTCCTGATTTGCGCTTTGTACCCGCATCCCTAGCATCATGCGAGGCGCACAGCAGGAGCCCGACGAGTATTTTTGATTAATGGGGCTTCAGCCATGAAAGACAGCGCTCTTTGGGGAGTGCTATCCGTTAAGTGGGTCAATTAGCTTGTCTGCTCCCCTCATGACTGATGGGATATTGTGAATTACTCATGTCTACAATCAGCAGATTCAGGTACTCATCACTGTGAATAGCTTTCCACTATTTCAAGCGACCAAAAATAGCTGTACAGTAAACTCTCATTATGCAGAATGATGGTGAGATGGGATCTTCTAATTAATTAAACATTCTGGTCAGTGAAAAAGAACCTACATATGCAGAAGACCCGCTTTCACAAATTACGATAAAATTATACCAAACATGATGTAATTACATCATTCGACAATGACCTAAAAGACTCACGTTAGACCCTGAGTGGAGTGCACAGGGAATCAATTTGGAGAGAAAAATCCGTAGTCCTGTAGGCACAGCAAGTTACAGCACAGGTTTAAATCTCTTCCGGTCCCCAAAATATCCACGACATTCCCCATTTAAAATGTTACAGTATCATCATTATTTTAATAACAGATACTATAATTAATTACATCAACTTCCTGGATGTTATAATTCTGGATAAAAAAATATTTTAAAGAAGATCGTTTCTAGATGTTAAAATGAATGAGACGATAGTCTGAGAGGAAATTTTTAGGAGGGGTTGAATGTTAAGAATTTTCCACTATCAGAATTTTGTCTGTTTTACAGTATTCTCTCTTTGAAATCCTGCTTCAGGTCACACAGTTTACCAGCCACCTCAACAGAAATTAAAGTGGACAAAACTAAATTTTTAGTATGTTGATATAGCTTTCATGAAACTTTTAATGTATTCATTCAAAGGTTTTCTAATAAACAAAAATAACATACCAACTATCATTTCCAATCTATTTTTCTTTGGGAAACATAGGTTTCTTTACGCATATGTGCTCATGAGTCTTTGAATAATAAAGTTTTTGTTTGTTTGTTTGTTTGTTTTGGTTTGGTTTTTTTGTGTGTGTGAGACAGAGTCTCTCACAGTTGCCTGGGCCGGAATGTAGTGACGTGATCTTGGCTCACTGCAATCTCTGCCTCCCGGGGCTCAAGCCATTCTCCTGCCTCAGCCTCCCGAGTAGCTGGGATTACAGGTGCCTGCCACCACATCCAGCTAATTTTTTGTATTTTTAGTAGAGACGGGCTTTCACCATGTTGGCCAGGCTGGTCTCGATCTCCTGACCTTGTGATCCACCCACCTTGGCCTCCCAAAGTGCTGGGATTACAGGTGTCAGTCACCGTGCCTGGTCAAGTATATTTGTATGTGAATAAAATAACATGAAAAGATAATGGGACTCAGTAGATCTGTGGTTCTAACCCAGTTTTACATTAGAACGACCCACGAGCCTTTAAGACAAACTCTACCCAGGCCTGTACCTAGAGGTTTTTAAAAATTATTCTTACTTAAATGGTCTAAGGCAGGGTCCAACCTTTCATGTTTTTTAAAAGTTGGGAGATCCTAATCAAAAGTAAGACCCAAGAATGTGGCAGAGAGAAAAACTGAGCTTTCTCATTAAATGTGTATTACAATGGGAAGTATCTGTCTGAGCTTTCTAGTTAAATGTGTATTACAATGAGAA
>NC_045441.1:144706085-144720794 GCF_002776525.5 Piliocolobus tephrosceles
TCTGAGCTTTCTAGTTAAATGTGTATTACAATGAGAAGTATCTGTCTTACCTAAACAGAAGGAAATTCACATTTTTATCAGTGGAAGAATACTCAAGTAGGTATTTCTGATGTGTTGAGGACTTACCTTTCTGTCTAGAAGTAGTATATTAACTCTTTACTTAGGTTCTGACTTCTATTTCCCCATTTTAACAGGTTTCTTTACCTTGTTGCTCAAGCTGTTAAAGAAAAACATATCAACAAACTCTTCTCATCTTTCTATTAATTTAGAAGTTGGACCAATTCCTCATAAAAAGTACCGAAAACAGAAATATCTCGCCATTGGTTCCCATGTATTTACACATGGAACACAAGTTTATGAATGAGATGACATCTTGGGTGCATGTCCGGAAGGAGGGGCACCAAAGCTTCATATCACAACATCAAAGCTGCAGAAAGATGAAAGGGCATCTTTATATTTGCATCATAAACAAGTTTTACATATTATGATATTCCAAGAATCTTTCATTTTAACAGGTGGAAAACCAGTGACAGAGCACCTATGTAAAACGCAGAGCCTAACTTGTGCTTGGTGATTAAGTTTTATATCGCTTTGATATAACCACTGCAATTAAGTGCTCTGATGAGCAAGGACTTGTTTCGCTCTTTATAGGACACACATTGTTTACTAATCCCTGGTTTAGGCGATAAATCCATCATCACTGGGCACAGCTGCAAATGCATTTTTAAAGGGATGATTTTTGTCCTGTAGAACAAATTTTAAATTTTGCATCTCCTTTTCTGAAGCCTTGTGACTTAAATCAGGCAGCTCCATCAGTTTCCAGCTGCTTGGTGCAGGTGAGGATGTGCTTTCCTGGGAAACTGACACTCTACATTGGGATGTCTTCTCTACAGACGCAGGCGTTGCGATTCCATTTGCTGGCTGGTTGGGGGTGAGCACGGGCAGTCACTCTTTACTGCTGCTAGAGCATCATGGGAGAGGTGGGTGAATGTCCCAGCTGTTGACTTCTCCTCCACACGCCACCCTCTGGGACTTTGATTCTGTGAGAGCCAGTCAGGAAGAGGTGTCTTATATCTGCCCTCGCTGTTGCCCTTCCCCTCCCTCCCTCCCCCAGCCAGTGGCAGAAGGAGGGAGTGTCACATCAGGGTCCTCCTGTCCTGGGTCTTCTCCACCTCAGGCCTACAGCCTTAGCAGTGGTGGAGCCTGCAGAGCCACAGGGCCTCACACCTGCCCCGTTGGGCTGAAGCTAAACACACGGCACACCACTTATTCATCACCTGTGGGGAAGGGCAAAAGGATAAGGAGCTTGAATCAGGAATGAGAGAATTAGGTTCCTTCCAATTGTACCTAGAACCTTTCAAAGGGTCCTACTCAAGTTTATTTGATTTCTCTTTTTATTTTTTGAGATGGAGTCTCACTGTGTCACTCTGGCTGGAATGCAGTGGTGCAGTGGCACAATCTCAGCTCACTGCAACCACCGCCCCCTGGGTTCAAGCAATTCTCCTGCCTCTGCCTCCCTAGTAGCTGGGATTACAGGCATGTGTCACCACGCCCAGCTAATTTTTGTATTTTTAGTAGAGACAGGGTTTCGCCATGTTGGCCAGGCGGGTCTCAAACTCTTGACCTCAAGTGATCCACCCACCTCGGCCCCTCAAAGTGCTGAGATTACAGGCGTGAGCCACTGTGTCCAGCCTATTTGATTTCTTAATTATAGAAGCACCTCTCTGAAATGGCTTCCACTTTCAAAATAAAGATGCAGTCATTCATTGCATACTATGGTCTACCTCCCAATGAGAGGGGTAAAATCATGAAAAGTTCGAGGGTGCAGCAGACTTAAACACAAAATATTTCACTAAAACAGTCTTTCCCCGTTTAAACGATGTTATGTAATACAGAAACTGAAGTCTGTGTCAGAGATACATTCTGAAGACGAAGAACTTTAAAATACTTAAATAATCAGATTTCTAGTGAAACTGAGAAGAGGCACATTTCACAGCAGCATCACTAAAGATAAACATTGTTACTCCATTAAATGCAAGAAGGAAAAGCAAACCAGGACTTGTTTCACGGGGCATTCTGAGAAGACACCGGGTGCCAGTGAGAATGGATTTCAGGGCAAGAAAGCATCAATGACACAGAAACGACCAAGGTCTTGCATATCTCTTTAATCAGCTAATATTTATTGGGCATGTATTTTTCTAGTATTATGCTTATTGCTAGGCAGTGCAAAACAGCAAATGTCCTTGCTCCAAATCCTGGATATCCTTTTGGGAAGAGGGAGAGGAGAAATCATAGCAAGTCAGTAAATGAGACAATGTTCCGGTGTGCACTGCGGGTCCCACAGTAAAAACCATTGATCGTATAGTATCAAAGTGTATAGCAAAGATGAGTCAGCCAGGAACATCTAATGATTCACCAAATTCCTAGGAAGTTGGACCGGAGACAAGGCCAACAGCTCCCCGTGTCCCACCAGCTGCTCTGCTGTGCCACACTGCCTGGTCCCTCCTCATGGTGACAGTCACAGCACATGGGAAAAAAATAGTGTGTACTTTTGGAGTGGGTGGAAGGAGGACCACAAATTAAAACAGTGCAAGACGTCATCCCAGTCTTCTCCACTGTCATCGTCTCTTCGGGGTAAAGGTACAGTATTCCTAAGATGTCTGAGGTTTCTGTGACCCAATGGCAACAAGAAAGAGAGGCACCTGATACCACTCAGCACTCTCCGGACTTGCCGGTCTCAGCTCTGCAGGCTGAGACCCTGTGACCTCTGAGCGGGTCACTGCTGAGTTACGCGGAGACCTCAGTGACCCCTGAGCGGGTCACTGCTGAGTTACCCTCAGTCCCATCAGGCCTGTGGGGGGCCACAGGGTTCTGGCCATTGCACCCTAGTTATGAAATCCTCACACAAACAGCTCCTCTTTGCCCTAACTCCAAGTCTCTGCCCACACCCTGGGCCACTTACCCCCTGCTGTATCCCTTCAGCAAGACCCCAGCGGACACCTGGACTCCCTTCCTACCCCAAGGAGACCATGGGGAAGCCAGGAGTACGGCCTCAGTTTCGTCCACCCGCCAGGCCCACAGCAGCTGCGGCGCCATCTTGGATGTGGCTGCAACTCCTCCTAGAGCATCATGGGAGAGGTGGGTGAATGTCCCGGCTGTTGACTACTCCACATGCCACCCTCTGAGACTTTGACTCTGTGAGGGCCAGTCGGGAAAAGGCGTCTTATATCTGCCCTCCCTGTCGCCCTTCCCCTCCCTTCCTCCCCCAGCGGGTGGCAGAAGGAGGGAGTGTCACATCAGGGTCCTCCTGTCCTGGGTCTTCTCCACCTCAGACCTAAAGTCTTATCCAGAGCCCTTGTCCTTAGTGGGTTAATGGGAATAAAGGAATTTAGAGATTTTCTTTCTTGACTAAGCCTAGAATTCATGATCTTCTTGGCATTGTAAAGATCCTATTTGGGGCATCAAACAGTGAACATCAGCGTGCTTTGACCCTTCCCACTCCTGTGCACCAATTCTAGCCCTCCTGAGCCACAGGTGTCTCAAAGAAGAGGAAAGGCAGTGAGCCGAGATCGTGCCACTGCACTCCTGCCTGGGCGACAGAGCTAGACTCCGTCTGAAAAAAAAAAAAAAGAAGAAGAAGAAGAAGGAGAAGGAGAAGGAGAAGAAGAAGAGTCACAGAACGGAAAGCGAACGACAATAGCACATCTATATACATGTTTAATATCATAGTTTTATTATGTTTAGTTTACTTATATTTGCTATATTACACCAGATCACCAGAGAAGACTTCATGGATGGAGCAGGATTTCAACTTGGCATTTAAGGATGAACAGAATGTAGTTGAATGTGTTGAACTGGAGAGCAAAATGGAGACAGACTTGAGCAGAGGCACAGAAATAAAGCTATAATGAAAAGTGTAAACTATCTAAACATTTCTGAAAACGAACATTTATGCAAACATAGAATTTCCCGGGGTCTACCTGGGGTAGACCTATCACCTTAACTTTCTAGCTAGTAAAAAAACTGGTTTTGAAAATGGTTACCATGAGGCTTTTCAAGACCTTCAGTTGTCAAACAAACATTCAATGATGACTCCAATAAATAGAAAGATTCAACTACACAAACTACCTAATGTTAGTAGTTGGGGTTATGATGGTATCAGTAAATACAGTAAAAAAGAACCACAAATTACCTAATAAACAGCAGAGCAGAACTCCAACATAATTCTCCAAACTTTGAACTCTGGATTCTTTCCATTATACAACATTGCCTCTCTCACTGTCAGCATCAGTAGAATTTTATAAATTGGAAGACAATGGAGAGAGCGGCCTCCTACTAAGCAGTCAGGACTGGCTTGGACACTGCACACCCACTCTCCTCCAGCCAATCAAATTCTTCCCACTTTCCCAGGTGCAAAGTCCATGGGTGGTAACCTGGACCTCCGGGCTTAGGCACCAACCACATCCTGCCACTCAACAATCTACCACCTTGTGGCTTGTTTTGTTTTATTTTGCATGGATTGGAGGTGGGGGTAGTGGGAAGGGAATTCCTAAAATCTCGTCAGTTCCAGGAAGCCTACAGGCCTAGGCCTTACTCTCCTCTTCACATGTTACAAATGCCAAATCCTACATTTCCTTGAGTCCGCGTCCTCCCTGTTGATACTCTCAGTGAACTGAACCAGTTGTGGAGGAGCAGAAAATAAACATGCCTCGAATTCTCCAACACGGCATTCAGTGTCTGCCTGGCCTGTGCATTAGGTTCGCTTTCTTAGCCCCCCATCTAGTGCAGGTACAGGTTCCTGTGATCTGTGTTCTGGTTACTTCACAGCACAGTTATCAACACCTGCCAAGACTGAGTGGCGATCGAAACCAAACAACTAGTGAGGGAAGCCAGAGGCACCACAGCCTCCTGACTGGGCCATCACAGACACACACTATGGGTTGTATGTGGAAGTCTCAAGATCCAGCACCAGTTTCAACAATTATATGCCTTCTACCATTTTAGTTTCATTGACCTCCAACCACTTTCCACTCTCCACTCAATTATTATCATTATAGTTTTTTACAGTCCTTTTTGGAGAATAAATTTAAGCACATTGAAATGCATGCCTCATAACTGAATAATTTTGGCAAATAGTGACACCTGTGCAATCCACACACTCTCATGATCTAGAACATTCCCGCCTCATCAGGACATCATATCCTGTCCTTCCCCAGTCAATGTCCCACCTCCTAGAGACAATCAGTGCTGGTGTATATTTCACCATTGATTAGTTTAGACTATACTTGAACATCACTTAATGGAGTAATACGAAATGGGTTTCAGGGGGTCTGGCTTCTTTTCTCAGCTTAATGTCTATGCCAATCATCCACATTATTGGCTCTGTCCATAGTATGTTTCTTTTTATTGGTTAGTGGCCTTCATTGTATGAATAAATACACCACAATTTATCTTTTTCCCTATCAGTGGCCATTGGAGTTGTTTCCAGTTTTTTATCATTGTGAAGAAAGGTGTTATGATCATTAGGATACAAATATTTTGGACATTTTTTAAAATAAATACATATGAGTACAATTACTACATCAAAGGTTCAGTGTGTGTTTAATAAGAAACTGTCAAACATTTTCTGAAGTGATTATACCACTTCACATACCTACCAGAAGTATGTTAGAACTCTAATTGCTCCTTTGTTAAAATTCTAGTCATTCTAATGGATGTGTAGTGTCCTACTGTAATGGTTCTAATTTGCATCTGATGACTGTGATCTTGAGCACTTCTTTGTGTGCTCATTTGGCCCTTCACAAAGGAATCACATCTTCTTTGAGAAGCAGCTCTTCAAGTCTTTTGTTCATTTTATTATTATCAAATATAGGAATTATAATCTTACTACAAGTCCTTTGTCACCTACATATATTGAGCATATTTTCTCCCGGTCAGCTTGCTCATTCTCTTCTTAAAAAGTGTCTTTTTAATAACAAGAAAAGGAAGTTTGCTCCAGTTTGATTTTCTTCTCTTACGAATATAGTCTTCTGTGTCCTAAGAAACCTTTGCCTACCTCCAAATAATGAAGATATTCTTCAATGTTTTCTTTTAAAAACGTTATCATTTTAGGTTTTACTTTTATGTCCATAATCGATCTCCAATTAATTTTTGCTTATGGTGTTAAGTAGACCAAGTTTCTTATTTTTCCACATGAGTATCAAGTTATTCTAGTAGTATTTGTTGAAAAGACTTACTTTTCTCATTGAATTTCTTAGATTCCTTGGTCAGAAATCAATTGGCCATACTAGTGTGGACTCTATAATCTCTGTTCTCTTTCACTGTTCTACTTACTTATTCTTACACCAAAATCACACTGTTTGATTACTGTACTTACTAACAAGTCATAAAGTCAGATATCACAAACTCACTCATAATTTTCTGGTTAGTCTGTATTATTTGTTTTTTCATATCAATGTTAAAATCAACTATTTAAGTTTCTATAGACTTATGATTGAGATTGTGTTGAAAATATAGATCAAATTAGGAATGACTAACAACACTTTAACAGTATAGAACCTTCCCACCATTCATGAACATGGTACATCTCTGTTTAGTTAGGTATTCTTTATTTTACCTGATCAATATTCTATAGTTTTTAGTGTAGATTTATTGCATATGTTTTGTTAACCTTATTTCTGTTCATTGCTTTTTTGACCCTACTACACATGAGTTTGTAAAATACAAACTTTTTTTTTTTAATTTTTTAAATTTTTGCTGCTAATAAGAATTCAACTGTATTTTTGAATATGACCTCTATCCTGAGACCTTGGTAAATCCACATATTTGTTCTAGTAAGCTTTTCTGTTGTTTTGTTTCATTGTTGTTGTCATCAACAATTTTGGATTTTCTGTGTAAACAATGATATTTTCTGTGAATAAGGCAGTTTTACTTCTTCATTTATAATTTGTATGCTTTTTATTTTTTTCTCTTGTCTTTCTACACTAGTTAGGATCTCCAGTATAACGACAAATGGAAGTGATGATAGCAGGTATCCTTGCCTTGTTCTCAATCTTAGGAGGAAAGCATTCAGTCTTTCAACATTAAGTATTATGTTACATGAAGGTGTTTGTAGACGCCTTTGATCACACTGAAGAAGTCCCCTTTTATTCTGAGATTCCTGAGAGGTTTTATCTTGAATGGGTTTGAATTTTTGTCAAATGCTTTTCTGCATCTATTGAGATGAATATATCACTTTCTTGTGTATTAAATTACTATGGTGGATTATACTGATTTTCAAACATTAAACCAACTTTACATTTATAGGAGAAAGCCCAGTTGGTTATGATGTATTATCCTTTTTATGTAGTGCTGGACTTCATATGCTAATATTTTGTTAAAGATTTCAGCATCTATGTTCATAAGAGATATCAGTCTATAATTTTCTTTTCCTGTGATTCCTTTGTCAGGTTTTGATGTCACTATTATGCTGCCCTGATAAAATGAGTTGAGAATATTCTCTTTTCTCATTTCTAAAAAAAATTGTAAAATTGGCAACATTTCTTCCTTAGGTGTTTCAAAGAATTTACCAGTGAAACCATCTGAGTCTAGGGTTATGTTTGTGGAAAATTATTTTGATGGAAAGCTCAAGATCTTTGATGGGTATGAAGCTATTCAGATTTTTTCTTTCATTTTGCATCATTTTTAATAAGCTAGTTTTTTTGAGGAACCTGTCCATTTCAACTTGTCATTTATTAACAAATTTTCAATGTTTGCCAAACTTATTGACATAAAATTGTTTATAAGACATATTTTATGTCTGTAGCTTCCATAATTATCTCCCTTCTTTTATTACTAATATTATTATTTTATGTTTTCCCTATTTTTTATGAATTATTCTTGCCAAGGGTTTATAAATTGTATTAATATTTTCAAAAGACCAAATTGAGCATTGTTAAATTCTCAACTGTTTCGTCTGTCCCCATTTTATTTATTTCTGCTCTTGTCTCTATCATGTCCTTCCTTCTAGTTACTTTGCCTTTAATGTGCTCATTTGCTTCTAGCTTTTTAAAGTGGAAAATTAGATCATTGACTTAAAACACTTCCTTTCTAAAATAAGCATTTTGAGTTATAAATTCTTTTCTAAACAGTACTTTTTAACTATATTCCATAAAATTTTATATGTACTATTTTCATTTTCTTTTTTTTTTTCTGTTGCTTATACTGGAGTTCAGTGGCTCAATAATGGCTCACTACAGCCCCAGCCTCCTGGGCTCAAGCAATTCTCCCATCTCAGCCTCTTGAGTAGCTGGGACTACAGGCACATGCCACCATGTCTGGCTACTTTTTTCATTTCTTTTGTAGATATGGAGTCTCGCTGTGTTGTCCAGGCTGGTCTTGATCTCCTGGGCTCAAGTGATCTTCCTGCCTCGGTCTCCCAAAGCACTGGGATTAAAAACATAAGCCACCATCATTTTCATTCAGTTTGAAATATTTATTGCTTCCATTGTGATTTATTATTTGATATATGAGATTTATTAAAGATCATAAAACAAAAACATTTGTTGCTTTCTTAAAGCTCTTACTCTTATTGATTTCAAATGCAATTCCATTGAAGCCAGAAAACAACTCTAAACATATTTCAGTCTTTCGAAATTTATTAAGAATTGTTTTATGGCTCAACTTATGGAGTATCATAAGCATTTCATGCACATTTGCAAATGATGTGGATTCTGCAGTGTTGGGTGGAGTTCCCATAAATGTCAATTATGTCATTAACATTCTATAATTTAGATTTATGATTTAAATGTATATATTTACAAATAAATATAATGCATTTCTCACTCTCTCTCACTTCTCTCATTTATTAGCCCATATATTTGGAAGTTCTATTACTAAGCTTGTAAAAATGTTTAATTATGTTTTGCTGTTGACGTCTTTTATTATTATGTGATATGGTTTGGCTGTGTCCCACCCAAATCTCACCTTTAATTGTAGTTCCCATAATCCCCCCATGTCATGGGAGGGGCCCAGTTGGAAGTAATTGAATCATGGGGGCAGTTTCCACCATGCTTTTCTCATGATAGTGAGTGGGTTCTCTTGAGATCTGATGGTTTTATAGGGACTTCCCCCTTCACTCGGCACTCATTCTCCCTCCTGCTGCCCTGTGAAGAGATGCCTTCCACCATGATTGTAAGTTTGCTGAGGCCTCCACAGCTATGCAGAACTGTGAGTCCATTAAACCTCTTTATAAATTACCCAGTCTCAGGTATTTCTTCACAACGGTATGAAAACACACTAATACATTATGAAGTGTTCTTCTTTATCTTTGGTAATATGCTTTCTCTCAGGTAGCTTTGTCTAGTGTTACTGTAGCTACTTCAGTTTTCTAATAGTTACATATATATATATATACATATATATATATACACACACACACAGACTTTGCGCTTATTAGGTCTTTGAATTCAAAGTACATCTGTTAAGACAGCATATACTTCATCTTGCTCTTTAATTCAATCTGACAGTGTCTGCCTTTTACATGGTGTATTAGTCCATTTATATGTTTCTAGTTATTAATATCATTGAATTTAGGCTCTACTGTATTATCCTTTGTCTCTATTTGTCTCGTATGCTTTTTGTTTCTCCTTTCTTGACTTCTTTTGAGTTTATCAAAGAATTTTTGACGTTCCTGTTTAATTCTTATATTGACTTTTCAGCTATATATATATATTTTTAATTTAGTGGTTGCCTTAGAAATTATAATATACATCTATACTTTCTTATATTTACGTATATGTAATATTGAGTCACTTAATATAAAATATGGTAATCATGCAACACTATAGTTCCATCTTCCTATGTGCTATTGCTTTCATATATATTGTGTCTACATACATGATAAATCCTAGAACATAGTTTTATAATTTGCATTTTAAAAAATCTTTTGTTTTCTTTAAAAAAAACGTTTTTTGAGACAGGGTTTCACTCTGCCACCCAGGCTGAAATGTAGTAATGCCATCTTAGCTCACCGCAGCCTCTACCTCCTGGCCTTAAGTAATCCTGTCACCTCGGCCTCCCAAGTACTAGGACTTCAGGTGTCCACCACCACACTGGGCTAATTTTTAAATGTTTTATGAAGACAGGTTTTTACCATGTTGTCCAGGCTGGTCTCAAACTCCTGGGTTCAAGCAATTCACTCACCTTAGCCTCTCAAAGTGCTCGGATTATAGGTGTGAGCCACTGCACCTGGCCTTCTTTAAAAATTTAGACAAGAAAAATAACAATATAGTCTTTTGTGTTTGCCCACATATTTACCATTTCCAGGGATCATCACTAAATATTCTAGATCCAATTACCATTTATTATTTGTCTTTAACCAGAAGAACTTCCTTTAGCATTTCTTATAGTGTGGGTCTGCTAATATAAACTATCTTAGTACCTGCTTATCTGAAACGTCTTTCACCTTCATTTTTACAATGCTTTTAGTATGTTTTATTTACCCCAATACACTCAAAATATTATTTCAACATGCTATAAATATAACAAACTTATTATTAATATAGTTTACCTTATTTTATTCACGTCTTTGAAATTTGGTATGCGTTTTACATATACATCTCCATTCAGACTAGCCACATTTAGTGCCCAATAGTTTTCCTAAGTGGCTACTGAAATGGACAGCACATCCCTGGAACGTCTCTTTCCCTTCCATTTTAAAGACTAGTTACACGAGTATAGAATTCTAAGTTAACAGCCCTTTTATCATTGCATCACTTTGTCATTCCATTGTCCTCTCACCTGCCTCATTTCTGGTAAGAATTATTCAGTCATTTGCATAACCATTTTCTGTATGTAACATGCATTTTTCCCCGACTGCTTTTTAATGTTGTGTATTTATATTTGGATTTGATCAACTTAATTATTATATGCTCAGGTGTGCTTTTCTTTGTATTTATCTTGCTTGGTGTTTTTTGAGCTTCTTGGATTTGTTACTTGATGTCTTTAATCAAATTTAGGAAGTTTTTAGCCATTGTTTCTTCAAAACTATGTTTATGCTGCATTATATTTCTTATCTCTTTTTTGGAATTCTAATTATGGTTATATTAGACTACTTGATACTTCCCCACAGGCCTCCGAGGCTCGGTTCATTTTCAATGCTTCTTCTTTTCTTTGAAAATAATAATTTCTATTGATCTATCTTCAAGTTCACTGATTCTTTATACTGCCATCTTCATTCTTCTGTTAAGTCAATTTTATACAATTTTGTTTTTTATTATTGAACATCTAAGTTTTAAAAATTTTATTTATAGGCCAGGTGCAGTGGCTCACGCCTGTAATCCCAGCACTTTGGGACACCAAGGCGGGCAGATCATCTGAGGTCAGGAGTTCAAGACCAGCCTGGCCAACATGGCAAAACCTAGTCTCTACTGAAAATACAAACATTACCTGGGCATAGTGAGGTGCACCTGTAATTCCAGCTACTTGGGAGGTTGAGGCAAGAGAATCACTTGAACCCAGGAGACAGAGGTTGCAGTGAGCTGAGATTGCATCACTGCACTCCCGCTTGGGTGACACAGCAAGACTCTGTCTCCAAAAAAATAAAAATAAAAATAAAAAGATTTATGGTTTTATGTCAGAGTTTCCCACCTATTCATTGATTATGCATTTGTTTTCCTGCAAGTTCTTTCATACACTTTATTTGCTACTTTAAAGTCTCTGTTCATTGCAACATCTGGCTCACTCAAGGTTGGGTGTTACTTGTTTCTTCTTTTTTCTTGAGTATGAGTCACATTTTCTAGTTTCTTCACACGTGTAGGGGTTTTCTGTTGTTAGTAAATGCAAGTCATTCTGTATGAAACTTTGTAGAGTCTCTGGATTGTTTTTATGCTCCTCTGGGGAATAACTTTTATCTTGCCAAGCAGTTACTTCGGCTAGACTGAAACTACATAATCTACAGGGGGCAACAGATAAAATGTCTGTTTAATCATACTGACTTCCAGATGCTGCTTTTCACCAGATCATCTGTGATCTCCCCGCTACTAGCATAGCTTAGCGGTCAGCCATTGGTTTGGGTAGATTTTATATGCAGATCTGGAGCAGTCTCTGGGTTTTTCCTCTAACTTTCTAGATTGTCTTACAGTCCAAAATTCTCTCTTCTGACACCTCAATCCTGTAACACCACAGGTTTCCACTGTCCAAAGCCGTGAACTGGAGGGCAGCCTCGGGCGAAAGGTTTTTACCAAGTGTAGAGCCTGTATTCCGAGGGTAGATTCTCCTCCAGTTTCTACCTGTTATCACTCTCCAGTACTATCAGAAATGATCTGTGCATTTCATTCAGATTTTCTGATGGTTATCCGTGGGAGGGTTAATCTGACCCAGCTATTCTGCTGCCATAAACTTGAACTCCCATGTTCCGGGTTTTGATTCTTGCCTTCTGTTAACCCAGTGATTCCCTAAATCGAGTTCTAACCTGAACTAGCATTGGCTCGTTTTCTTCCTGTATCTTTCCCAGCAGAAGTTCTTACACTACTCGGAGGAAGTCCAGTGGACCAGACCAGGTCAGGGCTGCCTGTCAATGTTTCTCTCAAACTTTGAAGACAAGTAGAACAGAAAGTTGAGAAGCACTGCCAGAAAATCAATCTAAACTTGCCATGCTCCTCCTCAGAAAAGCAACCACAATCGCCTCTCATAGACAATATTTTGAAGCTCAGGTTGAGACTGTATCCCTTTTTAAAACTAATTTGGTAGAAAAAAAAAAAAAACAGATGAGCTGGGAATCTTCAGAAATTCTGTTTTTGGGAATAAATGTTCCTCCTTGTTCCCTTTTCTTACCTATCTTAGAACTGGCCAATATTTTATCACATTATTGTGTTTTTTAATATTGAGACTTGATGTCATTTTATTAGAGCCTAGATCTGGAAAAGCAGAGGGAAGGGGCTGCGACCTTTGACGACAGCCAAGCTGATCCTGGAAGTGCACCCAGGCTTTCCATCACTGCAATCTGTCTTCTTCTTTTTTCTCTGTAGGGCAATATAAACTTAAGAGAAAGGTGCTTAATAATTAATTCTGCCATTTTAAAGGAAGCCAGCGATCATCACTGTGTATTTTGAGGAAAATAACAGATTAATAATTAAGGAAAATATAGAAGGAAAAGAAATACATGCTCCACCAGATTGACAGTGCTAAGTGTTGCAGAGATGTGGAGTAATTGAAATGTTTGCCACTGCCGGTGGATGTGAGCATTGGCACAGCCATTTTGGAAAATACTTTGGCATTATCCTGTAATGTTGAGATACACATACCCTTCAACCCAGAAATTTCTGTCTTCATTTATTCCCTAAATAATCTCATGCATACATGTACCAAGGCCCAAGAACATGTAAAAGAATGCTCTTCATAGCATTTCTGGGTGATAGCCAAAACCTGGAAACAATTCAAATAGTGACCAGTAGGAGAATGAAGAAAAGTATTTGAGTATATTTACATGATGGAACACTATACAGAAATACAATTAAAACTAAATGAAAACAAAAATAAACTATAACGACATGTGACATCATGGGTGAGCTTTACTAACATGATATTAATGGCAAAAACTGCAATTAATTTTGCACCAACCTAATATTAGCCGATAGAAACAGGATGCCAAAGAATAGAGACTATATGACTCCACTTATATAAAGTTCACAATAAACTGTTTTAATTCTACGATTTAGCGATGCATAGATAGGTGGTAAAAGTACAAGGCAAAGCAAAGAACAATGACCATAAATGTGAAATAAATAGGGGCGGGGAGGAGGTATGGTAAGAGAGGTGGTTTTACATTTAGTTTATAATTATTTATTAAACTATACATTTATGCTTAATGCACTTTTCCATACATATATTTCATAATGACATCTTTAAAAACATAATAAAAAAATAGGGAAATATTAACAACAATGAAGGCCTCTAAATATTTGGTACTTTGGTATTTTTAGTGCCTTGAGAAAGTTTTGCAATACACTGGACTCTCGGAGCTTCTGGGCTTTCTCTGCCGCCACTCACACCGGCCTCCCTGACAGTCCTGGGTTCACCAGGGCCCTCACATGCACCCTTCTCTCTGACTCCCCTCAGATATCTGGGCATCTCTCTCCTCACCTCCCCCTTCACTCAAACACAATGGCACCACTTAAAATCGCAGCCGCATCTCCCAGCCACTCCCCACTCTTATGCTAACATGGTGCATTTTACTCATTTATTTTGTTGATTGTTCTTGTTACACTAAGTGCTTCATGAATCAAAGTTTCTCCACTTTGCTCACTGCTGTGTTCCCAGTACATAGAACAGGGCCTTGTACATAGCAGAGGCTCAATAATGTTTGCTGAATGAATAAAGAAATGAGTGCAGCAATACGTCCATGGTAGAGGCATGAGGAAATGCACACAGCAATACATGGTGGATAAATGAGGAAAGGAGCACAGACATGCATGGTGGATGAATGAGAAAATGGGCAGAGCCATGCATCTGCGATGGAGGACTGAGGACATGCATGCAGCAGTGCATGGTGGATGAATGAGGAAGTGTGCACAGCCATGCATCCATGGTGGAGGCATGAGGAAATGTATGCAGGAATGCATGGTGGACACATGAGGAAATGCACAGCGATGCATCCGTGGTGGGCACATGAGGAAATGTACAGCGATGCACCCGTGGCGGACACATGAGGAAATGCACAGCGATGCATCC
>NC_045441.1:144720804-144756503 GCF_002776525.5 Piliocolobus tephrosceles
CATGAGGAAATGCACAGCGATGCACCCGTGGTGGACGCATGAGGAAACGCACAGCGATGCACCCATGGTGGACGCATGAAGAAATGCACAAGGAAGTAAATGAGAAGTAGCCTCCTCCTCAGACTCCCATCCAAGGGTCCACTGAGGCCACAAATTGTTGCATTCTCTCTGATTCCCTAATACCCATGAGTTCAGCCAAGAACACTGGGCACACTCAGGGCTGTCCTGACCCCTGCATCCTACAGCACTATCCTGACCCCAGCTCATCAGAGGCACCATCTGCTTCCTGAGCTGCCCGTCGGCCATGACTGTGGCATAGAGCGAGACCAGGACACAGCAAGCCCATCGGGGCCAAAAATCACTTTTTTATGCCCAGAATAATACCATTTCCACTAGTTCTCCTAAAGAGAATGAAAACCCACACCTTCCAAGAGAGTTAGCATCTTTAATGCTCCTGTGAGTGTTTACCAAAAGCACTGTTAAATGTTCGCATTTCCCGAGGGCTTGTTGTTGGCCTGTGGGCTGCTGGGGCTGTGGGGTGGGAGAAAGCGGAGGACACATCTCTGTTTTCCACCTCGACTCGTGCAGACAAAACTGACCTAGAACTATGGAGGGGTTCAGGCTCAGAGGAAAGAGATGATTTAAGCACAATGCAATTTGTCCATGCACAGAGCAGGCAAGACACACACTGGGAAAGTGAGAGGGGGGTCCTCTGTGCTGGGAGACCTGGGAATGAAATGTCGCGAACAGCGCAGAATTGGCCAAGCTGAGCAGACACAGCGAGACGGAGGCAGGGGACTTGAGGGCCAGAAAGGAGGTGCGTGTGGTCCACCTTTTCCACGGCCACTGTCCCAGGGAGACTGCCTGCAGACAGGGCTCAGGAGTTGAGAAGGAATTCGCACTCTGTTCCTACGTGGTGAGTTTCCTCCATCTGACAACTTCACCCTGAAGCTTTGTGTTTCAGTAACATCACAGCTAAGCACCGGAAACAGCCCCAAGGCCACCCGGTAGGAGGTTCAGCACTGGAAAGGAAAAGGATGTGTTTTTCACTTGCTTTTTCACTCAGTCACTACTGACTGTACACTCAAGTAATAATACTAACAGGAGCTCTTCATTGAATCCCTGCTACTTAAATGTACAACACACAGGAGAAATGATAATAACCCTGCAAAGACAGAATTTGTACCCAGATGAGGAGGCTGCAGTTAGGAGCAAAGGGAAATGGCTCCTCCGGCACCCAGAGCTGGGCTGGCAGGGTTCTGACTCAGGTCCAGCTGAGAGCAGATGCCTTCCCACTGTGCTGTGATGTCTTTCAGCGGAATCCTGTAGGAATCTTGGTGCCAGGGACAAGAACAAGACCCATACGGTAGACTTTCCACTCTCCATTTTACACGACTCGCTGTTGGAAACCGCACCACTACCTACCAAAGACAAGACACCCTGTCTGTCATTCAGCCTCTCTCACCGTGTGGCTTAACCACCTTTCCAAGCTCACTTCGCAGCTCCTCATGGCACCCCATGCCACAGCTGACCAGCACAGCAAACACCCCAGCATGCAAGATCCCCTGCGTCTGCTCCTTTCCTTAGTCAGTTTCCTCCTAACCACCTCTGGCCCACCTCCCACTACATGCCACATCCCAGACCACATAAAACACCACCTTAGGAACATCTGCATCCACCTAAATGCCCAGGGCTCCTCCAAAGACAGTTACGCCCTTACGTGGAAGTTGCATACGTTCATGATGGAACAACTTTGCCGTAAAAGGACAGGTTCTTTTGAAATTCTGTATTATGCGTAGTCCTCAGAACGAGCGAAGTGCTTGTCCCACTCTTCAGTCGTCATTACCACCCTGATAAGCAGGTCCTTCACACCGTGGCCCTGGGAACACATGGCAGTTTCACCAATTTTACCAAAACTACAGTAGAACGGTGTTTTTCCTTGGATGTGACTGTTAGCTCCAATGGATGTTTCAAGGGAATTTGCGCAGCAGCTTCTGCTGACCACAAACACCAGAGGCCTAGGAGGCACTGCCAGCAGGGAGAGCCTGGCCTTGTCTCAGGCCCACAGAAGACAGGGCATGGCCTCTGTCCAAAATTACTCCTCTAACCCTGGACTCATCCTTTTAATTCAAAGCCCGCTCCCCTTTTGAATTGCGACTATGTCCAAAAGGGGTAACACAAACTGACTCTTGTCACTAATGCTGGGTCCCCTGTTTGTAGGGCATTTCCCTCCAAGAGCTGCAGCACTAGCCCCCACCTGAGGCCCGGGAGGAGAGAGGATCACTTGTGTGGGGGCCGCTCAGCCCTGACTGTCTAGGATTCACCAGCACAAAGTGCCCACGCCCTGGCCTGGTCCTGCCTTTGCCTCTGCTTGCTCTTGAGGTTGAGTACCCCCCGCAGCCCAGCTCTCCGATGGGCTCTCGCCTTCTCTGTTCTGTGACCCATCTGCAGCTCGCTCTGTGATGCCTCGAATCTGACTGTATGCTTGCAAGTTTTCCTCTCTGGCACTGCCCCTTCTGTCTGGGAGACCTGGGAATGAAATGTCGCGAACAGCGCAGAATTGGCCAAGCTGAGCAGACACAGCGAGACCGAGGCAGGGGACTTGAGGGCCAGAAGGGAGGTGCGTGTGGTCCACCTTTTCCACGGCCACTGTCCCAGGGAGACTGCCTGCAGACAGGGCTCAGGAGTTGAGAAGGAATTCGCACTCTGTTCCTACGTGGTGAGTTTCCTCCATCTGACAACTTCACCCTGAAGCTCTCCAGCTTTGGCTGACCTCTCCAAAGCTGGTTGTCAATGAGCTCCTCCAATTTTGGCTTTTCCGGATTTCACTTGGCCCTTCCTCTCTGTCCAGCTACAGCTAATCAGACAATGCAGCCACAGCAAGAAAATACGGCATAAATATTTCAATCAAAGCAAAGATCCGGATAGAGACAGAGTTTCAGGACTTTGCGTAGGTGTGTGTGTGCACACGTGTGCATGTTCTGTGCAAAACCCCATGTGAATCAGTGCCCTGTGCAGAGGAAGGAAAAGGTGGAAGCTGGAGACCAAAAGCCAACTTCATCAACCCCACAGTTTTGCTGCAGCCACAGGTGACGGATATCAGAGCCGCTGATTTCCAATCTCTGTGCTCGCACATGACGGGCCAGGGATGCCGCCCAGAGATGCAGCATCTGCAGGCATCATGATCTGTGAAGGCAGAAGGCCATCGCTAAGAGGCCCAGGATGAGCGTGCCAGCCGGGCCCCATCCAGGGCTCTCGATCATGAGCCATCACGGCTTCAGACTGAGGCACAAACAACAGCCCCAAGTACTCTTATTCCCAGTTCAGCCAGGAGCTCCCCTAAAGGCCATAACAGTCTTCATCTTTCAGGGGAAGAGCCAAACATGGACGTGAAGTCAAGAGCCTGGCCACTTCTGAGATTTTTTATTATTGTCCTTTGAAAGCAGAGAACAGGAGAGATGCATTGGTGCATGTGCAGCAAGCAGGTGCAGCATCAGTGCAAACACACACCCAGGCAGGGGTCTGATCAGCACTGGGCGAGGTCCTGCAGGCCGTCACCTTCTCCATGACAAACTCTTCTGAAGCCCAATCCACCTGCTCTTCACTGTGTCCCTTTGACACAAACCACTCAACTCAGAACGGACAAGAGAGTTGGTTTGGGGCACACAATCGAGCTTGTTTGAGACCGGTTCATGACCAATAATTCTCCAAAGCCTGTGGCTGAGACTCCAGGCCTCGATGGTCTCCTTTCTCCCAAAATCCGATTGTCCCTGCTGTTTACAATAATCTGTGGTTCTATATGGTCCCATCATGGTCAGTAATTGTCTGGCATGAGTCCATCTAGACCTCTCAGCTGCATCACAGACTTCTGATTTTCCACCCTCTTGCGTCTTTTGTAGCCTCCACAACACCAAGGAACAGGGTCGGTCACATGAGGCTATGCTTATGCAGCCATCTTGGTTCTAAAGTCTCCCATGGAGGGATCCTAAAGATTCCCCAATCCAGCCAGATGTGGGAGCTCACACCTGTAATCCCAGCACTTTGGGAGGCTGAGGCAGGTGGATCACCTGAGGTCAGGAGTTCGAGACCAGCCTGACCAACATGGTGACACTCCACCTCTACTAAAAATACAAAATTAGCTGGCTGTGGTGGAACATGCCTGTAATCCCAGCTACTCGGGAGGCTGAGGCAGGAGAATTGCTTGAACCCAGGAGGCAGAGTTTGCAGTGAGCTAAGATCGCATCTCTGTACTCCAGCCTGGGCAACAAGAACAAAACTCTGTCTCAAAAAAAAAAAAAAAAGAAGAAGAAGAAGAAAAGAAAAGATTCCCCCATCCAGCCACCCACATGATCACATGATGTTTGAGGATGATATACTGGCATAATTTTGGAGGCCATACAAGAAGTTTAGATTTTAGATCTTCACAACAAACTTTAACTCCAACTTTGGTTTTAAGTTAAGGGCCTACCCTCAGAAAGGCACTTACACAGGCCCAAGTACACACTGACATCTAAAACAGGACACAGTGCCTGACTTCAAAAGATTCAGAGTCTGATGAGGAAGTGAGACGACCCCATGTAAACAAATAAGTAAATATGTGATTGTAAATATTATAAATGTCAGCAAAGGAAATGAACAGTGGAAAAGCATAGCCAGTCTGGAGGAAGGAACTTTCCAACAGAAATATTTATTACAAAGCTCAAAGGTCATCTCTGAGAGCTACAGTTTAATCTTAATGGAGGGTAATACTACTTTTGACAAACTGCACAGCCATAATTCTCCACTAAGGCCAGGAAAAAAGCATAAGAACCTCTTTGCCTTGGTAAAATGTAAGAAAATGTGAGACTCATTCTACTAAGGGCCTCTCCAGGCTTGTGAATGTTTTCTCACCCCCTGCACTCCCTGTTCCTTACAGGCAGACAATCTCGAAAATCAGCAGAGAAAATGAGGCCATGCAATTTAAGATTACATAAACACAGAAGTCAGGCGAGGTGAGAACATTTTGAATCTGCACTTCTGTTTAGCTGAACACTCTTCATTAAGAAATCCATGAGCCTCCAACTGCCTCTCCTCGTTGTCTGAGACATTCATCGTCTGATGCTAGCAACAGGGTCTGATGAAAGTGATGACACCACAAGTTCTCAGGAGGCCCGGTCAGGCCCCTGAAATTACCTGGGGTGGATTTTGAATTCCTTACTAATTTGACTGAGTGTATTCCCAAATCCAGTTCTTAGGCTTGAAAATGCATACATTATGTTTCTTCATGATGCACAAGGCTTTTCATTTCTCCAGCTCGATTATAATTCAAAAGTATCTAAACTTCACCTCAGTGGTTTGGTTTATCTATTAATAACTGGATCTTCAGAATTAATCTCTTATAAGAAAGCTCTTCTTCAGACACCTAATTCTAGTTTCTCAACATGCCATGGAAAAATTTCTGGTTTTCTACAGATTTTGGAATCTCTGAAAGCTTCTGGGGTTGAGTGGAGAGTGCTGAAGGCTTCCTCTTTTTAACCAGAGTAATTGTCATGCTTCTCCTTCTGTTTGAGCAAAGATACAAGGTACTTATTAGAAGATGTAAAAGCCTTTCATTGATTGATCCAAAATCTTATCACAGTGTACTAACCAAAAACGCAATCCACACAAACAACTGGGTTTCTCATTAGAGTAAACCACCAATCGAATTCTTAATTTCAACCAAGCTCCTGGGAAACATAAATCATGGACTGAATGGTGTGGAAGGTCCATGTGTTGACGAAGGCCCTCCCAGAGGGAAGCCTCCAGGGTTCTGCCACAAGGCGCCATGTGTGACCCTGTCCTGACAGATATTCTTATCAACAATTTGGGTAGACTACTGCAAAGTACATTTATTAAGTGCATCTGTGACAAGGCTGAGGAGAAATAATATGTGGCATTACAAATAATTGACAGACTAAAAAAAAAAAAAAACCTCTAAACAGCTGAAACTAACTGTTTATAAAAAGTCCTGTGATTCAAAATCTCAGTGACAATGTTCAGAATCTAGGGGAAACTGATGATAGCCATTTATGTTCAGAAAAAAGTGTCAGAGTCTTTTTAATGACAGCATTTAAATCCAGTCCATCAGAGGACAGGTGATTAAATTCCCCCATCCGGGGCTGTACCTTGTTTGCTTGGCATCGCACCCAGTAATGAGCATACATCAAGCACTAAGTAAACATGTGCTGGGTGAGTTCATTGTGAAGCCGTGTAGAGTGGGCATGAAAGAAGCCCCAGCATGGCCTGCTCCCACAGCACTTACCTGTCCAGGCAAGGACAGGATGGCCCCATGGGGCTAACACTGGCCAGCATCCATTGGTAATTCCAGTTTGGTGCAGACACTGTGTTGCAAGCCCAAAGGTAGAAAAATGAGATATTGAGGCAATGTTGAAACTGTGTTGTAAGATGAACCTAGTGAAGACACTGTAAGTATTCATATTGTGAAAATAAAAAATAAAAAAATGAAAAAACAAGCAAAAACCAAGGTAGGCATGATGACTGCTTTCACTGATTGAAGGACTGTCATATGGAGGTGGGTTTACTTTCTGTAGAACCTGAGTTCAGAACAAGGACCAACGGATTGACCTCCAAGGAGACATATTTTGGTTAGAGCAGAAAATAATTTTATCCAGACACAGAACTGCCAGGCCATAAAACACCCAGCCCTGGACAGCGATGATTCCTCTGGACAGCAATCGTCTCTCCATCACGGACCTATCACAGAATGATCCAATGACCTCCTACAAGAACTGCTAAAAGAGGAATCTATCTGCTCTTACAACAAAGTTTATAACGAGCACCTTCTGTGTGCCTGGTGTACCATGAGGATGAGGCAGAGAAAGGCTTTGCAGGGAAATGTTGCCACATGTGGATGTCCTCAGTGTTGGGAGAGACATAGCTCACGCAGAGAACTCCTCTGTGTTGAGGTTTGAAGAGGTAGGTGGGACAGGAGGTGGTATGGAAGGTGACGGGACCCAGATACTGTGTGGAGAATGTCATGTCAGACACGTCCTCTTCCCTAGGGTCTTGCATAAGTCGGATGTTTCAAATACTCTGATATCAGGTGAACATCATTGAGTATATCAGAATCTCCAAAGAAAATACATTTAAGATACAACTCCAGGCCCTGACTGAATCTTCCAGGCAGATCCCCTGACCATAACCTCAACTCTAAATAGAAGAGCTTCCAGATTCACCCAACAATAGATCCATCAAGGAGTTTCTCCTAATAAGCCATCTGTAGTCACACAACCACAGCATGGAACACACTCATCCATGGAAGAGGGTCATTCATCCTTACAAGGGGTATGACTAATGGAGTCATTTCCACTAATTTAAAAACATTCAGTAAAGCTTCCAGGAGCCTCCAGAGGTTAGAACTCCCAGGATTGCCTGGGACAAGCCAGTGCTGCAAGTATTGATAAACATGTGAATCTAAACATTTTTCTATTTGTTATGTAGAGTTACTCCTGAATGTATACCACATTGTTTTTTTTTGTTGTTGTTGTTGTTGTTGTTTTGTTTTTGTTGTTTTTTTTGAGACGGAGTCTTACTCTGTCACCCAGGCTGGAGAGCAGTGGCCACATCTCAGCTCACTGCAAGCTCCGCCTCCAGGGTTCACGCCATTCTCCTGCCTCAGTCTCCCGAGTAGCTGGGACTACAGGCACCCGCCACCTCGCCCAGCTAATTTTTTGTATTTTTTAGTAGAGACGGGGTTTCACCGTGTTCACCAGGATGGTCTCGGTCTCCTGACCTCGTGATCCGCCCGTCTCGGCCTCACCACATTGTTTTAAAAAGTTTAAAAAGCAATCGCACCTTGCTATAGTTTGGATGTGGTTTGTCCCTGCCAAAACGCATGTTGAAATTTGATCCCCAGTGTGGCAGTGTTGGAGGTGGGGCCTAGTGGGCAGTGTTTTGGTCATGGGGGTGGATCCCTCATGAACAGATTAATGCCTTCCCTCTGGGGTAAGTTCTGGCTTTCACGGGAATTGATTAATTTCCATAAGAGCAGGTTGTTAAAGAGTTTCACTTCTTCCATTTGTCTCTCTTGCTTCCTCTCTGGCCATGAGATTCCCTGCACATTCCCCCTCCTATTCCCCCTCCTCTTTTCACTATGAGTGGAAGCAGCATGAGACCCTCACCAGACACAGCTGTCCAATCTTGGACTTTTCAGTCACCAGAATCATGAGCCAAATAAGCCTCGTTTCTTTATACAGAATACCCAGGCTTAGGTATTCTCTTATAGCAACACAAAATGGACTAACACAGATCTCCAGAAAACAATAGTCAAGATCTTTGGACCAAGTGACTTCCAACAGGAAGATCCTGAAGGGAGAAAATTGGGCAAAATGAGTCTTTCTTAATATAACAAAAGCCTAATGCCAACAATGCATCTCCTCACAATGAAGCTGCCCAGCAGTTATTTCACAAACACATTGTGCTGTGCAGACAATTCTTTCCAAATATGTTGTTCAAAGTGTGTGGAAAATCACAAAATATGGTTTGGTGTGAAAAACGTGTTCATCACTGAGCTGGTAACACAGCTTCATTTCATACGTGAGAACAGCAAGAGAAAAGAATTGACTTAGACTAGCATTTTCCAAAGTGATTCTGCAGAATGCTGCTGTCTAGTGAGATGTTAATAGGTATTAGGGGAAACAAGAGGTCCTATGGACAAACAAGTTGGGAAAAAAGAACTAACCTTCCTTTTGGAGTCAAAATGTGTATTAATATATTAAAATGTCTGAGAGGTCCTGCAATTTAGCTGTTTAACTGAACATTTTCCAAACATGTGCCATCTCAAGACTGTTTTCCCACCACATAGCAATTAATACCTTGGAAAGACTCTGAGATTTTGACTCAGACACATAGAATGTTGGGGTGACTGTCCCTTTTAGTATCTTCAGTCTACAGTCAAGGAAACTGAGGACCAGAGATAAGAACCCACAGGCCAAGTCCACACACTCAATGTGATGGGTAGAATGGAAACACGGCTGCTGATCTCTAGGTCCACTCTGGATCTTCCATACCTGCCCAATATGCTCTTCAGTTCTGTGAACTCAAGTTGCCTCAACATATAGCTAAGACGTTTTATAAACTTTTGAAGGGTACAGGAAAACAATTTGAGAGACAACCACATTTATGTAAAGATGTTTTGTTGTTTATTTTGTTTTTTTTTTTTTTTTTTTTTTACTTTTTTTCAACTTTTATTTTAGATTCAGGGGGTACATGTGGCAGATTTGAAACCAGGATATATTGCAGGATGCTGAAGTTTAGGGTATGAATGATCCTGCCACCCAGGGACTGAGCATAGGACCCAATAATTAGTTTTTCAACCCTTGCTTCCTTCCTTCCCTCTTCCATCTAGTAGTCCCCAGCTTCTATGGTTGCTGTCTTTATGTCCATGAGTACCTGATGTTTAGCTTCCACATATATGAGAACTTGCGGTATTTGGTTTTCTGGTTCTGTGTTATTCATTCACTTAGGATAGTAGCCTCCAGTTGCATCTACATTGCTGCAAAGGACATGATATTTTTTATGGCTGCATAACATTTTGTGCTGTGTATGTACCACATATTCTTTATCCAGTCCACCATTTAGGATGATTCCATGTCTTTGTTATTGTGAATAGTGCTGTGATGAACAGGCAAGTACATGTGTCTTTTTAGTAGAAAGATTTGTGTTCTTTTGGATATATGCCCAGTAGTGGGATTGTTGGGTCACATGCTAGTTCTAAGTTCTTTGAGAAATCTCCAGACTGCTTTCCACAGTGGCTGAACTAATTTACATTCCCACCAAGACTGTGTAAGCATTCCCTTTCCTCCACAGCCTCACCAGCATTTGTTGTTTTTTGACTTTTTAATAATAGCCATTCTGACTGGTGTGAGATGGTATCTCACTGTGGTTTTGATGTGCATTTCTCTGATGATTAGTGACGTGGAGTCTTTTCTCATATGTTCGCTGGCTGCTTGTATGTCTTCTTTTGAGAAGTGTCTGTTACTGTCTTCTGCCCATTTTTTAATAGGGGTATTTGTTTTTTGCTTGTTGAATTAAGTTCCTTATAGATTCTATATATTATTGTTGGATGCATAATTTGTTAATATTTTCCCCATTCTGTAGATTATCTGTTTACTTAATTGATACTTTTTTGTTGGGCAGAAGCTCTTTAATTAGGTCTCATTTGTCAATTTTTGTTTTCATTGTAATTGCTTTTGAGGTCATAGTCATAAATTACTTTCCAAGGCCAATGTCCAAATGATGTTTCCTAGGCTTTCTTCAAGGATTCTTACAGTTTGAGATCTTACATTCAAATCATTAGCCCATCTTGAGTTAAATTTTGTATAGAGTGAAAGGTAGGGGTCCAGTTTAATTCTTTTGCATATGGCTTGCCAGCTATCCCAGCACCATTTATCAAATAAGGAGTCCTTTCCCCATTGCTTATTTTTGTTGACTTGGTCAAAGATCAGATGGCTATAAGTGGGCAGCTTTATTTCTGGGTTCTCTATTCTGTTCCATTGTTCTATGTGTCTGTTTTTGTACCACTGCCATGCCTATTCTCACTACTTCTTGTTTTGTTCCCCTTCTCAAGGGGAATGTTTCCAGTTGTTGCCCATTCAGTACAATGTTGGCTGTAGGTTTGTCATAGATGACTCACTATTTTGAGGTCAGTTCCTTTGATGCCAAGTTTCTTAAAGGTTTTTATCATGAAGAGATGTTGAATTTTGTCCAAAGTATTTTCCCTGTCTATTGAGATGATTGTATGGTTTTTGTTTTTAATTCTGCTTATGTGGGGAATCACACATTTATTAATTTATGTATGTCGAACCAACCTTGCATCCCAGGAACAAAGCCTGCTTGATTGTGGTAAGTTAACTTTTGGATGTGCTGTTGTATTTGATTTGCTAGTATTTTGTGAAGAATTTTTGAATCTATGTTCATCAGGGATATCGACCTGTACTTTTCTTTTTTCATTGTGTCTTTGCCAGGTATTGGCATCAAGGTGATGCTAGCTTTGTAGCATGTTAGGGAGGAGTCCCTCCTCTTCAATTCTTTGGAATAATTTCAGTAGAATCGGTAACCGCTCATAAAATTGGTAATAGCTCTTTTTGTATGTCTGGTAGAATTCAGCCATGAATCCATTTGGTCTGGAGAGTTTTTTGGTTGGTAGGTTTTTTATTATTGGTATTATTTATTATTGGTTCAATATTGGAACTTGATATTGGTCTGTTCAGGGTTTCAATTTCTTCCTGATTCGATCTTGGGAAATTGTGTGTTGCCAGGAATTTATCCATTTCCTCTAGATTTTTTAATTTGTGTGCATAGAAGATGTTTACAATGGTCACTGAGGATTTTTAGTATTTCTGTGGGATTGCTTGTAATGTCACTTTTGTCATTTCTGATTTGGATTTTCTCTCTTTCTTGTTAATCTAGCTAGCAGTGTATCAATCTTGTTTATCCTTTCAAAGAACAAATTTTTGGTTTCTTTGATTTTTTGTATGGACTTTGGGTCTTAAGTTTGCCCAGTTCTGCTCTAAATTTAGTTATTTTTAAAACAAGCAGGTTTTGTTCATTTCTTTTAAGCTCATTCTTGTTGTGTGTGTTGTGTGTTGTATGTTTGTGTATGCGTGTGTGTGTACATATATACATATGCACACATGCACACACACACTTGCAGACAAGTTCCCGATTCACTGGTGTTTCTGTAAGCACAGTCTGATTAAAATGTAAAAAAAGCATGCTGGCTCCCTACAAAGGTTTCAAATGCAACCACTGAAAACACTTTAGGCTAAACCTGAAAAGGGTGGGGGAGGGGAAATCTTATTATGCAACAATTTCTTGTCCTTGCCAAACACTAGTGCTTGGAAGTGAAGAAGAGAGCTGCACACCTGTGTCCATTGGCATCAAGTTAAATAGATACAAAAAATTAGGCAAACAGCCAATCATCTGTCATCTAAAGATTCACTTGAAGGATTTTAATAGACTTTTTACAAGTAGGAATTTAAAATTTCCATACTTGGAGAGTCTTCCTCCGATATTTACAGAGACATTACAATTTTTTGTGACATTCGGGCAAAATTAGGAAGTCATATTAATAATAGGTATTTAGAAGCAATCACGTTAATAACTTCGGGGAAACCCAGGTAGGTTTGAGTAAGTGATCATTTATCACACGTCACCATTTACTTTTGTTTTTACCCTTGATAATTCTGTCTTCATAATAATGATAATCATATCTTTGACAACTTTTATCTCAAATACTCACTGGTATTAACTCTCTGTTAAGATTTCATCACTTATTTGCTCAAGGTTCATGGAATTCCATTCTATGCCAGGCCCTGTTCTCTGCACCAGGGATAGAGCTGAACAAACAAATAACTCTGTCCTCAAGAAGTTTACATTCTAGAGAGAATTTTTAACATGTTCCTCAATTTTGTTTTGTAAACCAAATTTTCTCTGTTCCGATAGCAGAAAATAAAAATGAATGGAATAGCTGTGAAATCTATCATGAATCTCATTTTGGAAAAGCCATTACCTGGAATTCTGAATTCTGAAATATGTACTTGCTAGGGATTTTCATGACCAACAGGCAACGGTAAGAAATAAATCTCCCAGTATGGGTTGTCTCGGGGACTTCAGATGCTGTGGCAAGAGTATGCCATTTTAGTTATTTATTTTCATAAGACTCGGGAAGTAGATATTTTTAAGAACAGTTCTACTAAGACAAGTTTTATAACATAGTGGATAAATAACCACTGGCAGCTTTTAGCACTTTAAAATTTCTAAATTGCTCTCTAAACCACTTTGTCATTAGCCACACATAGTCCTATGGGGTCAGGTGGGGTGTGAGATAACCCCACTGTAAGCACACTAACTCCTAGCCTTAGAACAAGGCAGCCCACCAGGAGATGGCGGACCTGCCCTTGTCACTTGGTCTCTTGCAGATTTGGCTTCCTGGAGCAATGTGTCTTACGGAGGGTCACTGCAAGAAATCTCTTTATGAAAACGGTCACTCCAAATCTTTCATGGAACAAATGAGAATATAAATAAGTAATTTCTTGTTGCACTTGTTACTGTTGAGGACACTGCACACTAACCCTCAAAACCTGATAGAAAAATTCAAGGTAATGCTTTGTGCATTCGGTTTTCAGAAAAGATTTCCTTCTTCCCAAGAATTAAAATGTTTTATTCATGTCTAATGAAAATGTTGCTTCTCATCATGTCTCTACTTTTTTATGCATTCCAAGAAACTCTGAGTCAAATTTGAAACTGACATATTGTGTTTTTGTAGGGCTTTTGGTCCACAAAAGATGGACCTTTTCTACTAAGTAGGACCACTTTCCTACTTCCATTTCCATACTACCAATTCTTAGTAATGGTGTTTTCTCTGCCTGTTTCAGGCTGGTATGTTTTAACGGTATGGTATTTTTCTGCTTGTCTTAACCTGCCTCAAATCCTTTTTGTAGTGAGTAGAATGAGATGGAGTATATTTAGATTTATATGCATCCTCAGTTTATAAGTAGAGAAATTAATCATAGACATTATAAGTGCTGGGGCCAAGGTAACAAAGCTTGGATAGAGCTAGACTTGGAACCCAGATTTCTGAGCAATTAGTCTGTGTTCATTTTATTATGCCACCTCCGTTCCCCTTATTAACTGTAAGGTAAATACCAAAGACACCTTGATTGGAAAAGTGCCTGAACTTGACAGAACCATAACACATTTGCTGTCCCTGTGAAACCTCTCCTCAAATTGACCCTGTCTAGCTCTACTGTTCAGTTTCTCTTCATCAGTCCAGGTCGCTAGCACCAGCACAATAAAAATTCACTTCAATTTATCCAAAATCTAAGCAGGTTTGGCCAAACATTGATGACTTAACTATGTGGTTTCAGTCAGTCAGGACGTAAACATTAAGAAAGAAACACAAGCCCTAAGGGAAAAAATTGGTTGGCTATGAATGCCGCTGAAGCTAAGATAGATGTCTATGATGTACTGGTAGCTAAAGATAATCTTTTCTTAACATTCTTCTTCTGCCTAGCAGAATCCCCTTGGACTTACTTAGGTCGAAGCCCAGACATTTGGATTTCATCCAAAATGCTCAGTTCCCGGTTTCAGAAGGAGAACTCAGGCAGTCCTGTCAGTTAAAGAGTGATAGTGGCACAAGAAATGCTGCCATGCCTTTATCAATATTCAAGCCCTGGCTAAGCGATCCAAATCCCATGTAGACGTTTGTATTTCTGTCTCTCCATTGATCTAAGAGCCCCAGTGGTGTCATCCCATGGAGCTGAATGCCGGTTTATTTAATATACTGATCTTTGAATTCCATTAATATAAATGGCCACTTACAGTGTTAAACCTGCCCGTGGCAAAGACAGATTTCTGCTAAAGCGATGACCGCTTAAGGCGCCACCTCTTCATGATGGCTATTCCCTTGCCTACCATCTCTGGCAATAAAGATTTAATAATAACAATGGGTTTTCAGTGAAGAATTGTAAAGATCATCAGGTGGTCTTGGGGTAACTGGCCAGTCCAGGCTCTCAGCACCCGCAACGAGGCAGACAACAGGCCCACAGCATAACCTAGGTCAACTGAGAGAGGTAACCTGTCCCATTGACTATTTCATCCAACAGATACCCGTGGAGCCCCTTCTAAGATTCAGGCCAGAAATGCTTGCTGTGGATACTGTCATAAATATAAAAGATACTGATGGTTTTCAAGTAAGCAGACTTTCCCAGCTCTGACAAAGGAAGTGGAAGGAACATGTATGGCTGAAGGCCACTAGAGACAGACTTCAGAGAAGCTCAGCCTGAGAAAGGGTCTCAGGGAGGGAAGGGAGGGAGCCGCACACAGACACAGAAGACTCAGCCCAGGGAACTGCAAGTGCCAGGGCAGAGCCAGGAGCATGTGAGCCCTAATGTGGCTCCAGAAGCCCACAGATGAGGGCTACCGTCTCTGAGTTTGGTACCATCAAACTACCATCAAACTCAGACACACGACTGAGTTTGCAGAGCAGGGAGAAGGGAGCTCAGAGCCACACAGAAAGTGGCTGGCAGCTTAGATTGGAAATGCCACAGAAAGCCGCTAAAGTCTTTTAAGCAAAATAATGACAAGATGTGAGTCACATTTTAAAGTCACCAATATGACTTCTGTGTAGACTATAGACATGCAGAGCAAAGGCAGGAGCACCAGGAAGGGGCCCCTAAAACCCAGCAGTTAATATGACTTCAGAAGTGCTTCGTGTTCATCTTTGACTTGCCCCGTGGAAGTTTTGCCGCATTTCAGCACTTGCCTAGAAGTACAGGGCTACAGAGAGGTAGAAATGAAGTTAGCTACTCACTAGTAACTCAGATGAGGGAAAAACTCAGGGCTACATTTAAAGGTGATCAATTACAGGACAGCCAGTTACCATGCACAGCTGTTCATTGGATGTATTTTCATCACTACTATGTCTCAAATATATCCACTAGAAATCACCCTAAAATGAAACCACGGTGACTACAACAATCCTCCTACCCACTGATAAAGTTTGCAGATCTTGCCCATAAACCTGAACTAAACTTTAGTCATTCTAGTTAGCCCACAAAAAAGTGCCTGCCGTACCATGGGAGGTCAGGCTCGCATGAGGAGCACCTGGTTGCTTTGGCCTCTCATTAGCTGTGCAGCTCCCAGGTAGGCCTTTGAGCTACAGCTCCCTCAGAGGTCAGGTGATTTTCTAACTGTTTCCTCAGGAGATGCTCCAGGGCCCAGGAGATGAGAGGGAGACCAAAGGGATGGGGCTCCAGGCCTCACCCCTGACTCAACTGGATCAGCCAAGTAGTATCTGTTTCCTCCCTGAGGCTCTGAGATTTCATTTTAAAGTAGTACTTCCCTGTCCCAGAATACTACAAAGTATGTAACTATATGATCTCAGAGGACACTTGTAATTCTGCAATCTGCCATTTGTCACTCAGCCAAAGCCCGACACGACCAGCCTCTACTCTCACTGCTGCAGCCAAGACCACCATGACTCTTTTTGCTGGATCCACTGGATACTTTTCAGTCCTTGCCCTACTTGACCCAGAAGCAACATTTGAGGCTGTGGACCAATGGCCTCCTCCTGGGGACTCTCTTCTCACCCACACTTATGGCCTCAAGTGCCATCAGCACACTAATGGTTCCACAATGTATACATCCAGCCCAGGTCCCTCTCCCCAGTGGCGCCAGGTGCACATTTCAGCTTCTGAACACCTCTGTTTGCAGTTCCCACAGCAACAGAAACAACATAGTCACAATGGAGCCTCCTGTTTTTCCCAAAGCCTGGCTTTCCTCATTTCCATGTCTCATTGTAGCTGTGTGTAACAGACTTCTCATGCTTAAGGTCTTCCATATAATGAGCTCAGCAGTTGTGTGTGTGTTTGCACTTTTGCATATGTGCACATTTGTATAAAATCTGCATCCTTGGTTAAGGCCAGAGCTTAATAAGCTATGAACTTGTCATCTCTCCTCTCCATTATCATAACCCCTCACATTCAGTATCTATTTCCTAGATAAAAAAATATACTGACATAGGCACCATTTATTCAGGACCTAACTAAGGTAGCAGCCAGTCAGATTGATAAACTAATGTGACACCAGCTGAGTAGATGGGGTAATAGACCAGGCAGCACTCTTGGATGTTATAGAACTCTTCTGGAAGCAAAGGCTAAACCTAAATGGCTTTGACCCTTAATTGTGGACAATTATAGACATTATAGGAAGCTGGATGCTTAAAAATCATATTCAGTGAGCAGAGCACTTGGTAACCTCCATATTCCACTGCCTTTGGGAACGCCTGCTCACCCTGACCCACACTAGTTGTTCCTCACCACTTTAATAAAATTTTGCTTTGTTAACCCTAAATAATTTTGCAGTTCATATTACATAGTACTTTTAAGCCTCAGGCATATTTCATATATAGTAGTGTTGTGTAGATAACAAAGATTCTGGAAATCAGAGGATAAAGGAGAGGACTGTGATAGCACTATTATACCACAAGGGAGAAATCACAAAGCTGCAGTCCATTTCTAAAGCACTTGTGATCAACTCCTGCACATACGAGGCCATAGTTACCCAATATTTCAGGACAGCAACCACAGAGAATATTTTCTAAGCATTAATTATAGCTAATGTGTAAATCAAAGGATAAAAGCACTGTCATTAACTGCCCTTTATTTGTTCTTAAAATTCTATCTGCAGTCGCTTTAAATTTGAATATCTTCATTCTTTATCAGAGATCATTCACAGGGAGAGAAGGCAATTAATGAACACAATCAACTTTCTTTGCCCACATATTTCCCTGTGTCATTAGATGAATAACTCTATGTCATCCCTCTGATATCTTCTCCACATGTATAAATCCTAAAGAACCATTCTGGTAACCTCACACTACTCAGACTATTTTGGAATATTCTGCCCAACTCTGGATGCCATATACTAAAAGTGTTGGCAAGCTAGATGATATGGTTTGGATCTGTGTCCTCACCCAAATCTCATGATCTCATGTTGAATTGCAATCCCAAATGCTGGATGTGGGATCTGGTGGGAGACGATTGGATCATGGGGGTACGTTCTAATGATTCAGCACTATCCCCAGTACTGTTCTTGTGGTGGAGTTCTCATGACTGTTTAAGTGTGCAGTACCTCCCCCTGTCTCTCTTCCTCCTGCTCTGGCCATGGAAGAGGTTCCTGCCTCCCTTTTGCCTTCCACCATGATTGTAAGTTTCCTGAGACCTCCCCGGAAGCTGAGCAGAAGCTGCAATGCTTCCTGTACAGCCTGCAGAACCATAAGACAATTAAACCCCCCCCCCCTTTTTTTTTTTTTTGCAAATTACCCAGTCTCGGGTATTTCTTTATAGCAATGTAAGAACGGACTAATATGCTACAATTCATCCAGAAGAGGGTGATGACAAGGATGCAGTGATAGAAACTGCCACTTAAGGAACTATCAAAAATGAGGACAGAGAAGAGAGGGTTTGGACAGGTCACGATGGCTGTTTTGAAGCACCTGCAGGTCACATGGAACAGGAGGAGCACGTTCAGGTCCCTCAAAGGGAGTGTAGTTACTAATGGTGCAGGTAGACTTTGGTTTCCAACCCTGACTCCAGCCAGTGCTCGCTGCATGGCCTCACGGGGGACCTGGGATCACCTTGCTCAGCTATGGGGCAACTGCATGAGACAGTCAAGGAAAGTAGTGAGCTTGGTTCTTGGCACATGGGAAGGCACTCAATAAATTTTATTGACAAACTAATCAACAGCAGTTTGAAACTCTGCAAAGAATTCCCTGGAAAAAAAAAAAAAAATTCCAAACTGAGTCAGAGGTAACTCTCTTTGTTGACCATGGTGAAATCTGAGGTTGTCCAAAGGCGGCTGGCAAAGAATATCATCCACATCGGTCTGCCGGGGTCCGTAGCACCTCGCTGCACTGCGCCATCAGCTGTCCCGGACCCCCAGCTCCCCGACTCACCCCGCAGATCTCCAGACTCATCAGCCTCCATAATCATGTGAGCTAACTCCTCATCATAACTCTTGTTCTTTCCTTCTTATTGGTTCTGCTTCTCTAGAAAACCCTGACTGATAGATCCAGGTCTCTCTGGCTCCCCCATTCACACACAGTCCTTCAGACCACAGCTGCAATCTCAGTCCTCTCTAGCTTCCAAGCCTGCTCTTGCAGAGAACAGCTTCCTAATGGTACATTTGTGGGCTGGTACCAGTCTGCAAGGAGATTTTCAGTAGCCTTGGAAAAGAGGAAAAATATTATGATTAATGACAATCTGGGAGTTTTTACTTAAGCTAATTTTTTTATTCTAATATAAGGTCCTCCTACCATTTTGGTGTTTTTTGTTTGTTTGACTTTTTTTTTTTTTTGGGACGGAATCTCACTGTGTTGCCCAGGTTGCAGTGCAGTGGCGCTATCTCGGCTCACTGCAAGCTCCGTGTCCTGGGTTCATGCCATTCTCCTGCCTCAGCCTCCCAAGTAGCTGGAACTACAGGCGCCACCACCACACCCGGCTAATTTTTCTTTCTTTTTTTTTTTTTTGTATTTTTAGTAGAGACAGGGTTTCACTGTGTTAGCCAGGATGGTCTTGATCTCCTGACCTCATGATCTGCCCACCTCAGCCTCCCAAAGTGCTGGGATTACAAGCATGAACCACCACGTCTTTTGTGGGATTGTGGTGAGAAAAAAAACAAATATTATTTTAATCACTGTCTTCACTTAGAAAAGGTAAAGTTGGTGACCTGAATGTAGTTTACATTTTTTCTGCAATTTTAATGGTCTATGAAATTCCTAATTCTGGGAAGCCCTGCTCTGAAAAGCATTCAATGTTTATGACCTTGATGGCGGTGATGGTTTCACAGGCGTCTACATAGCCCCAAACTCATCAAGTTGTATACGTTCAGTATGTGCAGCTTTTGATATGTCAATCATACCTCAATAATGTGGTTTAAATATGTATACACATATATATGTGTATATATATGGACCATATGTACATATTTAACATATATATGTATATACATGCTATATACATATATATGTTATATAACACTCTGAATACACTTATTTGCTCATTCAACCAGCATTCATTGAGAGTTTACTATGGCTCATACTCTGGCCAAGCCCTGAGGATCCAAACCTTCTCAAAACTATAGACTAGCAGGGCTATAGATAAAGTAAAATCATAGCATGCGTATACATATGTATACACATGTATATACACATATATGTTAAATATGTATATACAATCCATGTGTATACACACACACACACACACACACACACACACACGGGCCATCCCCACCTTATGATTTTTCAACTTTACAATGGCTTTGTTGGGATATAACCCCATCGTAAGTCAAGCAGCATCTAGATCTATGGTTCTACTTAGATTTTTTTGAATTTAAGATGAGTTTATTGGAGTGTTAGATGCATTTTGACAAGATATTTTTAGAATGGGTTTGTTGGGGTACGGCACTGTCATAAGTCCAGGAGCATCTGTGTGTATATCTGAGTGTGTGCATATGTATAAGGCTTGGAACTCCAGTACCTCTGTATACACGTATTTGCTCATTCAACTAGCATTCATTGAGAGTTTACTATGGCTCATACTCTGGCCAAGCCCTGAGGATCCAAACCTTCTCAAAGCTGTAGACTAGGAGGGCTATAGATAACGTAAAATCAGCTTCAACACAGTGTCACAGGGTCTATGCTATAGAAAGTGAGGGTGCTACAGAAGTGTGAACTTGGAGCCCTGCCTTTGCTAGGATGGGAAAGAAGGTTACTGAGGGAGAGTTGTACCAGCCAAGATCTGAAGGGCTGGGCAGAAAATAGCCAGAGAAAGCGAGGAGGAAGAAGGAACAACACAGAGAACACCTCGAGGAATCAGAGAGCCAAAAACAACGTATTGGTATGATTAGAATATGAAGAGTGTGGAGGAGGCAACTGAGGTCTGGGAGGAGAGGAAGGACCAGAGGGATAGAAACATAAATGGGAACCAGACCAAGAGGGTTCTGAGCCCTGCATTCAGGACTCAGAATTCCACCAAGGACATTGGGAAACTACCAAGAGTCTAAACAGGATTGGATCAGGTTTATGGTTGGATCTTTGGTGTGGACAATGGGTTAAAGGTGGACATGGTGAACACAGGGAGACCAGCTGGGAGTAAGCAGTCCTGGACAGAGATATCCAGAGCTCGGACCAGGGACAGCAGGGAGCTTTGGGTATGGTTATGGTCACGGACAGAGGATCCCATGTTTCTTTCTAGGCTGCTGGGGTGACAGCCTTGGACAGAAACATCTGGAGCTCAGACCATGGTCAGCGGGGAGTTTGGGCATGGTCATGGACTGAGGCTCCCACATTTCTTTCTAGGCTGCCGGGGAGACAGTTGCACCATTCATTAAGCCAGGCAGCTTCAGAATGGATGAGTTCATTTGGGGACATGTTTGAGATATTTGTGGGACGTGCAAAATGCAATTTCTCTCCAGAAGACAGATGGGCCTGAGGCCAAAGAGAGGGACCGAGCATGAGGTGAGGACACAAGAGGCACCAGTACGGAACATACGGCCTGGAAAAGCCAATGCCGAGAGAAGGCTGGAGCCTGGAGAAGCCTGAGGACCACCTGCTTCTAGGAAACAGCAAGAATGAGGATCATCTGCATCTAGGAAGTTGCTGGAAAAAACAGAAGCTCCCATGATGGAGCTCTAGGAGGTGGGGCAGGGGGATCTCAGTGCCTCAGAAAGAGGCAGGAGCCACCAGATTGGTGAGGACAAGAAACACCTTCGGACTGGGAGGCCAGTCCAGGGACTCAGGGGCAGAAGACCCATGCTGGGGGACTGAGGAGTGTGTAGGAGCAAGGGATGGCTAGCACAGGTAGGCTACTTCAGAAATTTGGTGTGACTGGGAGGAAAGAAACGGAGTTTGGGGTGATGGAAAACCAGGGGGCAGGGAGAGGCATTTGGAGATTGAACTCTTCCGGTCTAGTCAAAAGTGTCAAAAAAGAGAGAAATTTTGCAGAGGCGTCCATAAGGGAAGGTCACTGCAAAGGCAGGTGGCCAAGCTACCCCTGGTAGGAGGGAAGGAGGACAGGTTGAGAGGATGCCAGCGAGGGGTCAGGTGGCACTGCCTGATGTCTGTTCACTCCGGAGGGAGGCAAGGTCATCTTATGAGGCTGCACAGAGGAGAGGCTGCGTGGAGGACGCAGGCAGGTGAAACGTTCGAGGCTGGTGTAGAAGGTGAGGCATCCCTGAGGGGAACAGAAGAGGCAGTGTCATGTTTCTGCGTCACACTAAGAGAAATCAACGGCAGCCCCCACCTTGTGACTTTCTGGATAGTACTTCCCCAAGCCCTCCTTGATATCATGTTTTACCTTCTCTCCCCAGTGTCTTGAGAGTGAGACCAGGTCCTTACCAACTGAATCTCAACATTTTGTGTGTCCCAAAATACCCACACAGTGCCGGACACATCACCATGACAAGAAAGCCTCCATCAAGATTGGCTGGTGTGACTTCTGCGCCTTTGCTCCCAGAGGCCCAGCCCCCACCCCACAGCCTCACAACCACCCATTCTCCCCTCTAAGGAGCAGCAATTTCTTTAACTCACTTACGCGGCTCACAACACGGCAGAGAAGTGACAGCTCACGTGCACACAAAGAAATGCAGAGTCATTCGAGCACAGCAGAGCAAGGTACCCAAAGGGAGTTCGTGGACTAGACCCATTCTTTGTCAGGAATCCGAAAGTGAGAATTGATGGTATATTAATAAATAAGTAATTAATAATATAATTAATGATAATATTCCTGACATTGTCAGGAATGTGAAAGTGAGAATTGATGGTATATTAATAAATAAGTATAATGCAATTAATTATTAGTTAATATAATACATAACTATTAATGTATGTGTTATGGATTATATTAACTATTAATTAATTAATTGTATTATAGTTATTTATACATTAATTTCATTAATCATTAAATTATATGTTAATAAATACATAAATTTATATATTAATAATGTAATTGTATTGTGTTAATAATTAAGTAATTAATTGATAATGTGACCAGCATGCCAGCTTGTCCCTGAGCTCTTCAGAGTTCTGTCCTGTGGGCTGATCCCAAATTGTCCTTTAATCCAGACCCATCCCTCTCACCTACCTCTACAAAAGGGCTCAAATCACCAGGTTATTATTAGTTAGGTGATCAATAATCCATGGCGGGGGGAATCCCCAGAAAACCCTGCCTGTCTAGACCATCGTCCCCTTCACACCAGGAAAGTTTGGTTGTGCAAGCAAGACCTTCAGAACCCACAGACAGTAAAATCACAGCCCTTCTCCCATAGACCCTGCAGTGAGTCAGACGTCACCACCACCTGCTCTCACAGGCAGAAGGAATTGTCGAGACTGAGGCCTGAAAGAGAGAGAGCTTTCCTACAGGTTGCTGGCAAATTCTAGCAGATCTGAAGTTGTAAGCCTGGGCTTTTTAATTCCCAGCCTGTTCTTTCCACTGCATTCATCCCAATCATTCAATTTTGAGCAGATAGGGTAAGAAAATCTTGAGTTTGGGTGGCCCAAGCCAAGATCAGAACACAGCCTGCCTTGTTCTCCCAGCTCCTGTTTCGTGTCCCAGAGCTGGGGGCAACCCTTAAGTCCTTTCCTCTGACTGGGCCTGGAGGCCCCCAGAGCTGAACATCTCCCATCTTTATTTTTCTTACATGGTGTCAAAGTCAAGCTAAGCTGAGCACTGAAATTGGTGTCTTCTGCCTCAGAGATAAAAATAGTTGGTGAAGCTTAAAGAAGTTCTGCCCCAGTTTATTTAAGGCATAATCTCAAATATCCCTTTGTCCTAATTATCATGCTATCCCCCGAAGGCAAGGAGCACAGAGAAAATCGGAGAGCAGCGCCAGGTTTTATTTTTGATCTTCAATTCGACTCTGTCAAATATTTACAAATTCCCTCAGAGCGGGAGTCCACTGGGCAAGTGTCTTTGGGTTCACCAAGTAGGAGAAAAAAATTAAAAGGAAATGAAGCCAGGGCAGAATTCCTAAGGAGTAGGAAGCCTTCATTCCAAAGCTGTTCGGGGATGGTTGATGGTTTTAATGTACTGACAGGTGCTCAGCCTTTTTCACCATCTCCCTAACCTTGAGCCAGGAACTCAGAGCACTTCACAGGCCACTCCATCCACGTCGCGGTTCAGCCAGGGCCAGCGGAGCCAGCTGTTTCCACGTTAGTCCTGTCCCTGGTAAGACTGTCCTAACATTGGGGTTCTATCACAAAGCAAATACCATGGAAGTCTGAATTTATGAAGATGAGTGTATATATTTTTATGAAAAAAAAATGCTTAGGCAAACATTTTCTTTTAGGATGCTGGATTGAGCCATAAACCCAGCCTAAGGTACACCTTTGGGCCTCTGAGTGAAGTACCTGATTCCATTAAGAGTAGAAAGATCCTTCAAAAACAGCTGTGGAACAAACAAACAAACACCACCTGCAAACAGCAGTTCTGAAACAGACGCTCCCTCGTCAACCACTTCTCAATTCCTGCAGCCCTATGCCTATCAACACAGACGTCTTAGAGTGTCTGGGACCTCATTCTATAGGAGACTTGTCTTTATTTTAGAGTCTGAAATTAGCGTTTCTCCCTTCAAACTCCCCCGCTTTAAATTAACATGAAAACGCTAACCCTTAATAGAAGAGCCACTCAATTATCATCCGGCAATGGATGGGTGTGAATTCATTTAGTCTACAAATATTTACTGGGCCTTCGATATGGAGAAGGCCCATGCCAGGCACTGAGAGATGCTGTTACACTATGAAATGTCCTAGCAATGAAATGTTTCTGTGTCTAGAATGGTTTATGACTAACTCAAAGTGCTCTGTGCAAAGGATCCCTGTAGTGAGCGGCGTGCTGGCCATGAAGAGTTTCATCACTTACTGTAAATCACATAAACAAATAAGAGCATTATTTAAATGAGGGCCCTTTACTTACAGAAACCTTATTGCAGTTATTTTCTTTCAAGATCTAATTAGATTTAAAGCTTCATTTGGAAAACAGAAGATGAAAATGAACCTCTTATCCTAAGGGCATCTGGATGAGAATCAAATGCATACATGACTTTTTTTTTTTTTTTTTATCATACAGCAAATTTGCCCAGGTCATGATCAAACAAAAGAACTCTGTTCTATGAGTGTAGTAAGAAGGAAGAAAAAATAAACTCAGCCACGTCTTGTGACAGTAGATCCTCATGCTTAGCGTGTTCATGATTGATTCCCTTGTTTTAGGAAGATTAGCACTGTCTGATTCGATGGGTCCCTGTACATTTGAGATACATAAATTTAGGGATTGTAATGACATTCTCAAAACAAACATACACTATACTATACTTTTAGGAGTCAATATAAAGTATTCTGAGATTGAAAATAAATCGATATATAAGTTAAACCCATCCTTAAAGATGTACAGTAAGTAACTTGGCCCTTAGTAGGGCCTTTAAATATTTGAATGATGGGCTGGATGAGCTGTGAGACAACTCTGCGGACAACTTTGGAAGTTGGCCCACTTGGAAAGCACAAGCCTTTGTCAGAAGCTCATTCTATCAGGCCACAGTATTTGTTACAAAACATACAAATATAACTGCTTTCTGCTTTTAATAACTGTATTTTTTAATGTTCCTAAAACAAAGCATATGAAGAAGAAACATGCTTGTATTATTCATTTTGCCAAAGGATTGTTAAACGTAAAGGAGCTGCAGGGAAATTCTCTTGCACATTAAGCTGCCAGGTGCATTTAAGTGGTGGCCTATAAAGCTGTGACCTGGCTGTGCGCGGTGGCTCATGCCTCCAATCCCAGCACTTTGGGAGGCTGAGGCAGGCAGATCGCTTAAGCACAGGAGTTCGTGACCAGCCTGGGTAATGTGGCAAATTTCCATCTAAAAAAAAACAAACAAGCAAATACAAAAATCAGCCAAGCGTAGTGGTGCGCACCTGTAGTCCCAGCAACTTGAGAGGCTGAGGTGGGAGGATCGCTTCAGCCCGGGAGGCAGAGGCTGCAGTGAGCCGAGATCATGCCACTGCACTCCAGCCTGGGTGCAGAGTGGGACCCTGTCTCAAAAACAAATGAAAAATTAAAAACTAAAGTGGTGCCTTCTTGACCACACTGAGCGGAGATGGATTAAGGCACAGAAGTGTTCAGTTCAGAGGACCCACTGCTGAGAGATTGGTCAGGAATGACTATCAGGCGACCTCTGGAAAGACGAAGTCTGTGTGAGTGCCCACTGTAGAGATTCTGTTCACACTTGCTCTGTGGCCACATCTCCCCAGTCGCATCCGTTGGTCCCTGTGGAAGTTGCCTCTTTGCAGTGACACTTTCAGAGATTTCTTGAGGAGTCACTGACTGGTGGACAGTGGCACTTTCAACAAGAAGGAAACACCCTGTGCAGATAATTGAGTCCCAGAGAGAGAAGCAGTGCCTCCTGCATCTGCTCCTGCCTCCAGCCTCCTGGGGCCGCTCAGCTCCATCCACTTCCCGGGGCCAACCAGCCACCGGGTGAAGAAAGCATGTGAGAAGCTGTTCACTAGTCACAGTGTCCTTCACTGGCCTCTCCAGGTTTCCCCTAACAGGAATGGGTTTCTCATTCCAATCTGCATGTCAGGGTGCCAAGCCACCTGCGTGTCGGGGTGCCGAGCCACCTGCATGTCGGTGTGCTGAGCGACCTACGTGTCGGGGTGCTGAGCCATCTGCATCTTGGGGTGCTGAGCACCTGCATGTCGGGGTGCCAAGCCACCTGCATGTCGGGGTGCTAAGCACCTACTTGCTTGCCCCTCACTTATGCCCCTTCCTTCTCTGGCCCTGGACTCTCAGCCCATGCCTGGTCACCTGGGTGTAGACCTCACAGGGCTCCAGTCTGACTCACTTCTGCAGTCACTCCTGTGCCCACGGCTGCTGCCTGGGAATGGATGCAGGGTGGGCTTGGTGCCTGGCCTAGAAGACAGAAGAAGAGGAAGCCTCTACGGACACCTCCACCCTGCCCCGCCAGAGTGAGGGAAGAGGGAAGGAGAACGGGCAGGCTCAGATGGGGCACCAGGTCCCTTAGACGCCCAGGAGGGAAGCCGTCGAACCGCTGGCTCATCCTCCTCTCCTGGCTTCCCCTAACAGCTGTTCTCCACGCTGCCTACGTGATAGCAGGCTTGATGGGTCATATTTCTGCCTGATTATTTCATGTTCAAAAATCGTGACTGACTAAACGATGAGATCCTTCAGGGTCCCTGGCACTTGCCCAGTGGAAATGTCAGTGAGGAAATCGACACTGATGCCTCCCAAACCCAAGCTGAGGTCCCAACAGCCCTCCCTTCTAGACCGGCAGGTCCAGCTGCCGGCCCCTCCATGGGTCCTGACGGCTCAACACCCAGGCGGCAATTCCCCTGCACCCCGGCCTCCTTGAGGGTCCCTGTCTCAGCACCACGAGCTGCACACACCAAAACCCAGGGCACACTCCTTGACGCACTTTCCACTTCATCCCCAAAATCAAATGCAAGCTGCTACCAACATCCCATCGGGCTTTCCCCTGCGTCTATGCTTTTTCCACACCCCACACATATGCCTCGGCCCTTCTCCCACCCCCATCCAAGACATCGCCGCTTCCCACCTGTAAGTAGCTCCCGGTTGTGTAGGATGGACCACACTCTGCAGCCCATTCCCACACGACAGCCAGTGTCTGATCTGCCACCCATCTGACTGGGTCACTCCTGCACCCGAAACCCTCCCGCGGCTCTCTGTGACCCTCCAAAGAGATTCCAGACCCCTTCTCCTGCTTCTTCATGAGCCCCTACTGACCTCACATCCCATCCCCAAGGCCGCGATCAGTCCCTCTGGTCTCCTTCCTCCAGCTCGGCAGCATCCTTGCATCCCCAGCTTTTGCATAAACTGCCCCTATTGCTCTTCACCCCCCTCATTTACCTCATTCTTCCTCTCCCAAATGCCACTTCCTCAGCAAAGCCTCTCCCTGCTGTCACCTTCCCTCTGTACACGCTCACGACGCTGCACTTGTCCCCACTTCGCACCCTGTGATGGCTCCACTTCCTGCTGCATGGACTCATGAATACATCTAATAAATAAGTAAAAAATCTAAAACAAAAAAAACAAACAAACAACAGAAACCACCTCTGTACACTCCTGCATTACATCAGATCCAATTTACCTGAACCACAAGAGGTTAATCCATTCCAAAGGTGGTGTGTTTTCTAACTGGTGCGAAGAAGACCACTGCAAACTCTGGGATTTAGGACTTTTCTACGACAATTTATGACAGTGATGATGAGACTGCATGCTCAGAGGGGCCACAGAGCAGAGCGTACACAGACCCTGCAGAGGCACAGCAGGACCTGGAATTCAGCAGGGGACTAAGGCACCCGGAGTCACACAGTGGGAGGCCATCACAAACCCTAGCCCTAAGGGACAGGGGAAAGAGTGATTACACAAACCCACAGGCCACAGGCGGAGAAATAAGACCCCATCCAAACACGACCTGGCAGGAAAGTAGCCGGAAAATAAAGGCCCCAGCTTCTCCCCTTACCCCCTTCTGATCTTACACCAGTGACTTCCATTTGCCCAAACCCAGCTGAAGGCCAGAGCCCTGGGGGGTGGCGTCCATAGAGACCAGCCTGCAGGGCCCAGACTGGATGTGGAATGTCAGCATATGGGTCTGAAAGGACCAAGAGGGACTTCCCGGCACACCTGTTCCTTTTGCCAGGTGGACACAAGAGAAAGATGATGGAGCAAGCGCCCACCTCCAAGAGCTGAGGTCTCTCTTCTCTCACACACAAGGCCTTGTTTTGTGTGGGGTTTAGTGAAGCCATAGGTGCTGGCTGGTGGCACAGCTCAGAGATTCTGCATCATATGCAGGTGTCCTGGGAGCATCTCTCCTGCTCGGAACCACAGGAACCTGGTTTAGGAACCACACTCCCGGGTCCACCGCTGCCCTGTCCAGGGAACAGGGCTGGCCATGTGGCCCGTGCTCGTCTTCCCCTTTTTTTCTTATGATATGAAAACTAAAACTGGAGGCATTTTGAGCTCCTCACAAAATGTGCAGCTTCCAAACCTGTGTGACGTTGGCCAAGCTGCCTTTCTGAGCAAATCAGGTGCGTGAACATCACGGCACAATAGACAACATCCAGGGCTGGCCTCAAACAGTCTCCCTGCTTCACCTCCTCGGTGCATTAAGACATTTTCGAGCTTGCTTGCAAGTTCCAACCTTAAAATCCTGATTATTTATTTATGCCCTTTTTGTCTAAGAAGTTAAATCCCCAAAGCATCTCAATTTAGATCAAAAGCAATTTACCAAACTTCACCTGGCGCACCTGTGCCTTGTGATTTGTTAATTACCTGCTTAGCATTTCCAGAGCTGCGAGGCAGAGCCGCAGCCTGGCTGGCTGCAGGGAGAAACCTCTGATACTCGCCTCCTGCAACACAGCCTTCCAGAACGCCTGGGGTGTTCACCGGGTAAAGCTACTCCACCGGACTAAGCCACATGCACTTCTGCAAATTGCTTTTATTTTCCAGGGGGAAGAACTCGGCGTGGCGCAAACACACACGTGAATGCAGTAAGCTGCTGACATATTTCTTGGCTACCTGATCAAACTCTACAATGGTCCTAATCTGTCTTATCAGCAGCGTCCTATCACACGTGAGATCATCAAACAGCAGCGCCCGGTTTATTCCCCCAGTGCCTTTGGTTGACAATTTGGCATTAGAATATTAGGAATAACAGTAATTATGGCCTTTACAATTGCTTCAAATGAAAGAGATCATTAAAGTGCACACATGAAAAGATGATCTCATTTCTGAGATAGCTCTGGTAGGTTTTCTTCCTTTTTTTATTTTTTCTCCTTCTAAGTTCTTAGCAATCATCCCTGTGTTTTCTCTGTAGCTGGCGAAGCAGCAGAGGAATGAAAAAGACAGGGGGGTTGTTAAGCAGCACAGTGCACTGACGTTTTTTGTCCTTCCACCCCCCCCCCCCCCCAGTTTTCTTGTGAAGAAACAGAAAGCATAACCTTTTCTGAGTTCAAAAAACAGAAAGCATAACCTTCTCCTGAACTCAGCACTGCCAGAGAGGGCCAGGAAAGGGTGGCATGTGCCAGCTGCTGGCCTGCCTGGGTCATGTGCATGGAGTTTTTCCTTTTTAAGTTAAGCTCTAGGGAAGTTAAGTATACTCCATGCTTTGAGGCATCTAGAAAATTAAGATTACAAAATTCACTGGCTTCTGGAAGTAATAATAAAGACGCAGCTCAACGCCTGTCCTCCACAGAGGCACTCTTATCCTCCACGTAGAAGTGATCACTCCCCCATTGAGCTCCCACTGTATTTTTATCTCTTCCATGAAACTTGCCACGTTTTGACTTGCACCCTAATTGTAATTATGTCCTAGCTCATTCGTGACGCTGCAAGTCCCTTTAAAGCCAGATCCTATCGCTGACTCCTCTGTATCCCTCTTCCGCACCCAAACTGCCTCCGCCTCGGACCTGCACAGAGGCACCACTCACGGCCTGCACTCAGGGCTGCCGCTGAGCCACCTGGTTGACCACCTCTTGCATGGTTTGTATCTCTTGGAGTCTTTACTCATCTGCAGGATTCGCAACATCTTCCCAATCAGAACTTGTATTTCCAATCTCGCTTCATGTTCTAAAACTCCATCAGAATTTCTTCCCAAATGTCCCACGCTATCCCAGTCTCACTGCAAGATCTTGATGTATTGATTAGAAGAAATGGTACCTTAGAGAGAGCGGGGGGAAATTTATCATAGCAATCACAGTTAAATAAATCCTATCCTTCATAAAATAATGAAATGAGTAATCTAAAAAAATACAATGAATAAATAATCAAGACCAACTGACTTCCAGCTGCTACGAAGAAAAACAGGCTCTGGTTCGTTTTCCATAGGAGCGTGAAATGAGTGGAGCTTCTTCATCCACAAAACGTGATTCGTTTGGATAATGGCACTCACCCGGCTCTACATGTGTTGAGTGTTCCAGGACCTGGGCATGTCTTCACACTAATAAATACTCATTTATGATTGAAGTTGTACAAACTGAAAAGATACATGTCTGTTTATTCACATCAATGGTGATAGTTGGACTAATTCCAAAGCAATACGAAACCAAACAATGCAAGCAGTGCTGTGCTGCATGTGGTGGGAGAGAGTCCTTGCATCAGAATACCAGGGTTCAAGTCCCTCCCCAGCTAAAGAGCCCGTGTGTTCCGGCCACTGGCTGCCCTCAGGCCCTCAGGCTCCTCAGGTCATAAACTGAAGGGGCCGGAGTCAGGACTTTTCTGATCTAAACTGTGCCTAAGGGAGTTTTTATCCTTTATAGAAACCCCAGAACTTCCAACAGGTCAAATAAAAACCACAGTAAATTGAAGGTAGAAGCTTCTTGTCTCTCTCCTGTGCAGCCTTTTGCTATTTCTTCTACATCTCTCAATGAGCCTACCAAAATGGCGGCCTTTGGGAAGCCTCCGTGCAGCACCATTGACCACAACCTACCAGAGACTCCAGGATCTAACCAAAGGTGGAGAACAGCTATTTGAGTTACAGCCTCTCAGACACACCAAAAGTCAAAGCAACCAAAACTTGTGAAGGAGGAAAGCATCTGCATTTCCGCTCTTTCTAGAGTGGCCGTGTGAAAACATCCCGGCCTGCCATGCTCAGCCTCCGAGGTGCAGGCTTTGGACGAAGCTGCTTTTGCCAGGAAGGTGCACCCTTCCCAGCTCCATTCCAGTCTAGAATTAAATTGCCTGTGGTTGATATCAGCACCCAAAGCAAATTATGTGATGGGCCAGAAGGCACAGACCACGTCTCCTCACACCAGCATCGCCAGGCGCTCCAAACACTGCACTGAATGCCCAGAGTGAGCCTGAGTGAGCCCTGGAGCACACAGAGCCCCGGCCTCCTGCCCTCCTGGCCTGGCATGGAGCCACCCTGTGTTCATCTCCTGGGGCTGCTGTCACAAATGACCACAAACTTGGTAACTTCAAACAGAAACATATTTTCTCCTAGTTCTGCAGGACAGAAATCCGGTATCAGAGTTGGTTCCTTCCAAAGGCTCTGGAGAGCGTCCGCTCCATCCCGTCTCCTCCTGGGAGCTGCTGGCAATCCTTGGTGTTCCTTGGGCACAGATGCATCCCTCCAGTCCCTTCCTCCACTGTCACGTGGAACTCTCCCTGTGTCCCTGTCTGTGTCATGGGGTCTCGGGCCTACCTGATTAGCCCAGGATGATCTCATCTTGAGGTCCTTAATTACATCTGCGAAGGCCCTTTTGCCCAAATGAGGTCCCATTCATGGGCTCCAAGTGGACTAATTTTGGGGGGTTGGGGGCATCATTCAGCCCCTTACGCAGCACTCTTCCTCAAGATGCTTAAAATTGTGAAGCCTTTTACTCCTATTTTTCTGTCTCTCTCAATGAGCCTAACCAAATGGCAGCCCTTGGGAAGTCTCCAGGCAGTGCCATTGACCAACAAGGTTAACACCAACCCGGTTTTCCTGTAGCGCATGCTGGCCTTGCCTTTCCAAACTCCTGGAAAGCAAGAACAAAGGTTTTTATTAAAAAACATTACCATAAAATGGGCATGTATTAGACACTTCATGTTTCATTGAACGGATCGTTTTTGAGTAAACTTTTCTTGTGATAGCCTTTGGTCGTTGCTTTATTTCCCTAAGAATCCATTTTGTGAATCTGGATCACGGATAAGAGAGATGAATGAAGAATAGAGAATATTGTCTTTTCAAACATTCATTCAACAAACTGAGTGCCGGCCATGCACGCAACCTGTGTAAAGGGCTGGAAAGAAGCAACTGAACCAAGAGCCAGGTCCCCTCAGAACTCACAGCCCAACTGGGAATTCACTGCTGATCCATGTGGTCAGGCAATCACGCACCTGCAAACAAGTAAGGGCACAGAGGAGGAAGCAGCTCGCTCTGGAGTGGGGGAGATATCTCAGGAATGGGCCGCACTGGGTGGGGAGAGAAGAAAGTTCAGAGCCAAAGGAGGAGATTTGGGACTTCTACAGGTTTGGCGTGGGAAATGAAGGAAGGCAAGGCTTAAAGCATGAATGGAAGCTGGTTTGGAAATTATCTCAAATGCTACATTGAAACCCTCCCCGCAGGCATGGGGTGTGATGAAGCCGTTGGGCACAACACTTCCCCGCTTCTGCAGTTGGCAACACCCTCAGCCTCGTCCCCACCAGGGTCTCTGACATGGAGGTGAAGGCTGCACACAACACCCTTGCCCCTGCTGGCGTCTCTGATGTGGAGGTGCAGACTGTACAGAGCACCCTCGCCCCTGCCATGGTCTTTGATATGGAGGTGCACGCTGTACAGAGCACTCTCGCTCCTGTCGGGACCTCTGACATGGAGGTGCAGGCTGCACAGAACAGCCTCACCCCTGCCAGGGTCTGTGATGTGGAGGTGCAGGCTGCACAGAACAGCCTCACCCCTGCCGGGGTCTCTGACGTAGAGGTGCACTACAGAACTGCAGGGGAGGCCATTCACATTGGAATCTGTGAGAATGATGCTCCCAGGCTTATACAGTGTTCAACGATGCAGCCAGATAAGGCTGCCCTGCGCTTCACTCTTTCTTCCCACCTGTCTTAGTTCATTTTCTGTTGCTTATAACAGAATACCTGCAACTGAGTAACTTGTAAAGAAAAGGAGTTTATTTCTTACCGTTATGGAGGCTGAGGAGTCCTAGGTCAAGGGGCCACATCTGATGAGGGCCTTGTTGCTGGTGGGAGGTCTCTGCAGAATCCAGAGGTGGCCCAGGGCATCACACAACTTGGGGGCTGAGTGTGCTCGCTCAGGTCTTTCTTCCTCTTCTTACAAAGCCACCAGTTCCCACTCCCAGGTTAACCCATTCATCCATCAACCTATGAACAGATTAATCCATTCCCAAGGGCAGAACCCTCATGATGCAATCACCTCTTTAAGGCCCCACCTGTCAATACTGCCACAGGGGGATTAAATTTCAGCAAAAGTTTTGAAGGGGACATTCAAACCCCTAACAGTTCTTCATATAAAAAGCAGGGTTTTGCAGTTAGATATTTTGGGACTTGAAACTAGCACCAGTCATACATTAGAACTAATCAGAACAAAGCTGACAGACTGTCCTAAAAGCTTGCTTGGTAACTCATCCCTGCATTTACAACATATAAATAAGTCATGTCTATTATAGCTGTGCAGAAAGCCCGCAACAAGAGGACAAATAAGAGATGATAAAAGGTTGCCAAACTGGGAATGTGTCTACCCAAGTATTACAGGAATTATTTTAAGGTTTCACTTAAGAAGGGAGCATAAGAACAGATTTATGAAATGGGAAGAAGTTCAAGTGACGTGCAGTGGCCTGAGCAGTTGACTTTCTGTCTTTCGGAGCCTCAGGTTGCAACACCTATAAAATGGGACATCAGATGTTGCCTCTCTATTTTATGCAGTGACGGTCAGGATCTTATATGAAAACTCATGGGGAAGCTTAAAGGGAGAGATTCATGTAAAATACAGTTATTGTCAGGGAAAGAGACAAGGGGCACTGACTCTTAGGACTGGGAAGGAAGTAACGCACAGCTCCTTTTACAGTCCGAGCTTTCTTCTCCTCCCGGTTTGCATTCCGTTCTCTAACACGCTGGGGAGATCATTAAAAAGCAAGAATCCTGCACGACAAAATAGAGTCAGCAGAGAGCAGAGAATCTGGCTTATACCTCCAGAGAGAAATGGAGGAGGAGGGAGAGAAGACAATCTTAGGAGACTTGGGCCAAAGTATTAGCATGCTGCAACGGTGCATTAGTGAGTCTGTACGCATTACAACCGCGCTTTCAGCTTACTCAGGCCCGGCAGCTCAATACAAGAAAGAGAGACAATTTGGAAGAGGTTCAGAGAAGAACAGAGTAACAACAATATTAAGGGGCTGGTTTCAAGGATTGATTTAGGAAGAAAGATTAAGGACGCTAAGTGTGTACAGCTTTCCTAATCACGGACTAAGTGAAGACAAGACAAACATCATCAGATATTTAAAGAGTAGAAGCAGTGAGGATAGAAAGGGATTATTTCGACGAGATTCTCAATTTATGCAACATGGTGTAAACTGTCATAAAAAGCTCCAGGATGAGGACTTGGCTCATGCAGATGAAGTGGGAAATGGAGTTCAGCTGGAATTAGTTTATGGCGCTGCACTTACTCTCACAGAGAAGTCTGTCTCAAGACATTAAGGCTGAAAGCTGAAGTTGATCTTCATTTAGGGGGTGGGAGGCTGCATTTACATTAAAATAAACCAGCATCTTGACAGGCCATAAACCGGCACGGATGGGGTTCAGGCAAGGACACTGACTGCCCATCCCAGTCTCCCCATTTCCCAGTGAGCCACCATGGAGGAGTGTAAAGCCATGGGCTACTCCCACCTGCCAAGGAGAAAGAGATCTCACAGTGTCTGACTTCTTAACTCATTCCCCTCCTCCACGCTCTGTTAACCAGTATTTTAGCTCTACCATGGTCCTACCCACTCACATCAGGTATTACTATTACTAATAATCAACATGCTTTTTTGATTTCTTGTTTGCCATTGCCTTTGGTTGTTTCTCATGGAGTTTGTTAAGTTTTGTTGCTGTGGTGGTGGTGGTGGTGGTAGTGGGGTCGGAGGTGGTAGAGGTGATGGTAGTGATGATGCTGATGGAAGTGATGGTGGTAGTGGTGGTGGTGGTGGTGCTGGTGGTAGTGGTGATGATAATGGTGGTGGTGGTGATAGAGGTTGTGATAATGGTGGTGGGGATTGTAATGGTGGTGGTGGAGGTGATAGTTACGGTAGTGGTGGCAGTGATGATAGCAATGATGATGGAGGTGATAGTGATGATGATGATGGTGGTCGTGGTGGCGGAGGTGATAGTTATGGTGGTGATGCTGGTGATGGTGGTGATGACAATGATGGTGGTAGTGGTGGTGATAGTGATGATAATGGTGGTGGTGGTGGAGGTGATAGCGATTGTGATAATGGCGGTGGTGACTGTAACAGTGGTAGTGTGACAGTGATGATGATAGTGGTGGTGACAGTGATCATCAAGGTAGTGGTGGTGGAGGTGATGGTAATGATGGTGGTAGTGGTGGTGGAGGTGTTATGTTGGTGGAGGTGTTATGGTGGTGGAGGT
>NC_045441.1:144756903-144797966 GCF_002776525.5 Piliocolobus tephrosceles
ATGATGATGGTGGTGGTAGAGGTGATAGTGATGATGATGGTGGTGGTGGTGGTGGAGGTGATGGTAATGACGGTGGTAGTGGTGGCGGAGGTGTTACGGTGGTGGAGGTGTTATGGTGGTGGTGGTGGTGAAGGTGGTGGTGGTGGTAGCAATGATGATGGTGGTGGCGGAAGTGATAGTGATGATGATGGTCAGGGGGTAATGGTAATGATGGTGGTGGTGATGATAGTGGTAGTGGGGGTAGTAGTGACAGAGGTAGTGCTGGTGATACTTTTTCTTTGTAAACCTCAAGAACAGTTGAGTTAACTGCATTTTATTTATATATACATGTGTATATACACATACACACACACACACACACATATATGTATATCTCTTTTTTACAGATATTGCCACTTAACATAGGCAATATATTCTTAAAAATCGTGAAAATGCTAACTGGGAACCTATATCTATTATTTTCAAAGGACATTTTTAGCCAATAACTCCAAACCAACTTTTCCAAATGTAACTACAACACCTCCATACCGGAAAGCAAATTATTGTAATCAGATGAGATATGCTCCATGCAGCGATGTGGCCTTACCCAGTGTTAACAACACCCAAGACACACAGCCCTGTCTTTCACAAAACATCCACGTGGGACTCTGACCATCCAGTCATTGAATTTAGAAAGGAATGAGATCTCCCTGCTTATTTCCTTGCTTTTGTTTTAAATATTGTATTCGTATTGACATTTAGAATCCTAAGCATAAGATTATTTTTTGTAAAACATCAGCCGGAAAATGTTGCATTGAAAGAAATGTGCATCTATGACAACTGGGTATTTAAAAACCAAGAGATAGTCCACTGGAGGGAAAAACAAAAATGTTACCCAGGAAGACTCAGCAGACAATGCCTGCAGCTTTTTGTGTGTATGTATACATGGATCTAAGTGGTCATGAAGTATAGATCTCACGCTGTCTGTTATTTTTTTGGCTAACACATTTTTAAGATCGGTTTCTGCTACTCAAGCCATGTCTCATCCATCACTTACCACTGCCCCGTGTCCCACAGTGTCCATTTGCCACATTTGACCCAGCCGTTCCCAAGTGATGAACCCCAAGGCTGCCTCCAACACCTAGCCTCACATTCAGAGTTACAGCAAACACCCCAAACATGGAATACACAGACCTGAATGACAGTTCCTCTGGGGTATGCCCAGGAGTGGGGTTGCTGTATCATCAGATATACGAATATTTAATTTTACAGCAGAATTCTAGATTGCCTTCCAAAATGGCAGCCCCACCCACCTTTCTTCCAAGCATGAGTGAGATCTCCCATTTCCCCACATCCTTGCCTTTCGTGATATTAAAACACTGTCTACTTTTTGCTAACCTGATGTGTACACAGCAGTGCATATAACATTCTCGTCCTGATTTACATTCCTTTAATTACTAGTAAAACTGCCCATTTCAAAGGCAGCATTCCTTCCATTGTCCACAGCTTCCACAGGATACAGCTCCTGAGCTTCTGAGAGATTCTGGGGCTCCCCTCACCCCTGCATTCCTCAGCACCTTGTGACAGGGAATGTTTCTCTTTTTGATCTGCTTTTACAAAAATTGCTGGGTTATCCATGTGCCTTTATCCTTCTAAATAAATCAGCTTGTTGAGTTCCTAAAATTATTTGCTGAAATGTTTGTTGAAATTACATTGAAATTATTGATTAATTTGGGACAAATTGACATCTTTATGGTATTAAATTGTTCCATCCATGAACCTGGTATATCTTCCCACCAGTTAAAATCCCCTTTTATGTTACAGAACAGAGCTTTTAATTTTCTTGTAAAAGTCTTATGCCTCTCTGTCAGTTAGGTTCTAAATATTGTATAACTGTGTTGCTATTTTGAGTGTTGCTTTCTTTATATTATATAACCCAGTTGCTTTCTGTTGATGAAGAAAAACATTCCTGAAAACTGTGAGTTAATTTTGAATCCAGTTTCTTTCCTAGACTTTCTTATGAGTTTAATAATTTATCTGTTGATTCTGTTAGGTTTTCCATATAGACAATCATATCATATGAAATATGACAGTTTTGTCTATCTCCTGTTATCTTTACATCTTTATCTTTGTGGGTATTTTTTTAATCTTTGTGTCTTATTTCTTGGGTTGACACATCTGTTGAACATTAACAGGGATAGCAGTCATCCGTGTCTTGATTCTAATCATAAAGAAATAATCTTATGTTTCTCTATAAACTATGTTGCTTATTCTTCATTTTTGTTTATACAGACCTTGTAAGGTTAAGGAAATTTCTTTCTATTCCTAGTTTCTGAGAAGGTTCATCAAAAGTAAATGTTGAACTTCATCAAATGCTTTTTCTACATCTACTGAAGTAATTATCATTTGGTACATTAATATAGTGAATTGCTTAGAGAAATTTCTAATGATAAAACAGTCTTGTTTTCCTGAAATGAACCATGCTAAACCCTTTATAATGTACTATTGGATTAAGGAAACTAATATTCCTTTAGGATACTGCATGCATGTACATTAGTAAAGTAGGCTTAAAGTTTTCATTTCTTCTAAGCTCCCACACAGGATCCTTGGCCTTGTTCCGTCTGCCTGGAATTTCTTTCCTGGTCTTCACTGACATGGTTCCTCTGGACATAGAAACCTCAACCCACATGTTCGGTCCACACAGAGTCCCTTCGTGACCATCCAGACCCCTCCCTGTCACTCTCATCACATTGTGCTGGTATTTTGGGGGACACGTGAAGCATGGTGCTTATCCTAGTGCAAACTGGTTATTTATTTGCTTCTTTATTCATTGCTGAGCTTGCCCAATAGAATATAAGCACCTTGGGAACACAGACCTCCTCTGTCTGGTACCATGTTGTGTCCTCACTGCCCAGAACACTTTCTGGAATACAACAGACTGTCAGCAAATATTCAGTTATTGAAGAGATGCAGCAGCGGGGACGAAATGTGCAGACATCATGCAAAGCAAAGTTACACAGGGACAGGGACTGACTGAGGACAGCTCTGATTCCCTGAAATGCCTTACAAAGGCTCAGTGATACTTACACTCAGGTGTGGTGTGTGTGTGTGTGTGTGTGTGTGTGTGTGTAAGAGATAGTGAGAGAGAGACTTTGGTTAAAATTAGAAAAACACAGGCATGAATACAGGTTCCCTTAAGATATCTGTTCCTAGCATATATCACTAAATACGTCTTGGTAGATACTTGTAGAAACCAACCATTCAGTAAACATTTTTCAGCCTTAACTGTGTGCGCAGCACCCTGCTGAACACCAAATGAGACACAGAAACCAAATTCCCCGATCTTCAGAAGCTTAAATTACAGTCAGGGAAAGGTATGGGTACAGAAAGCTACTACATACCAGAGCAAAGTTATCATAAAAATGATCACAGTCACCTGTAGAAGGAAGAAATACGTGATCTGGGGATGGAAAAGAGGCACTCCCAGAGCAGCCGAGCAACTTTCTAAGGTTTGGAGAGTCAGAGGGTAGAGGACGGGCCATTTGGCCAAGAGAAGCAAGGGAAAGTTTCAACGGGGGGAATAAATATACATGGTTTCCTGGAAATAGAGGGAGAGCAGCCTGCTCAGGTCGGAGGTGAGAGCTGAAAACGTGAGAGATGATTGCTGTGAACATCATCCAAACGCCCCCAGAAGAAAATCACCCTTTACTGAGTGCACACCCTGCAAAAAGAAAAATGTGAAGAAAAAACAAAGGAGCACTGACGATATGTTGGTTGATTTTACATAAGTCTCCAGATATGTTTCATATTAAATAGTGTGATAAACTGCTACTTTCGGTTGTGGAGATGATTTCTTTTTAGTGCATTTAGCTTGCACGATGCCAAAGCACCCCGTGCCACAGGCTGCGGTGGGAAAACAAACATATTTGTCTATAATACGCGCAGATGGGAAGCCCACACATCTTATAGGGGCCACGGGGCTTCTCCTGCCTGGTGGAAGTCTTGAGTGAGGCAATCGGAACTGTGGGATGAATCCTGGGCATCTTAGATCATTCTCCAAAGGGCTGAGAACCAGCTTTGCATTCAGTCATTCCCGATGTGGAGGGACATTTGTGGAGAGACTACAAAAGGATTCTCCACTCCTGATGTGGAGAGACTACAAAAGGACTGAGTTGTGATCCACTTAATTCCCTGATCTGGAGGAAGACGACAAAGTGTGCCCACTTTACTTTGCTGTCTGCTGCAAGGTGGTTCTCAGGACTTTCAGTTGACTACGTGAACTAGTAGAGTTAAGATGGTAATTAGTTTTTCATTGTCAACTTACCTAACTAAAAAACGAATAAGCTCACACTATTAGGAAAATGTCTTCCTTTTCCATATTTTGTGGGTCTCCCACAGATGCCAAGACTTTGTTAAAATGCTAATTGTCTATAAGTCATAAGAATATGAATTATTTATCTATTATGCAGTTTACTATGGTTATCCTAGTGGTTCAGATGTGTTAATTATGTATTTAGCAACAGATGGTCATTTTTTGGAGGCAAGAATGCACTCAAACACAGGCGACTATTTTCATTTTAGTTCTTCAACTTCTTGTGATTCTAGGAAGCATATCATTAATTTGCACAGCATGAAAAACTCTCCCATATTCTTGCTTACCCTATGCAGGTCCTTAAACTTGTAATGTGCAGAATGCGTTCCTCCCCTCAGTGTTCAAAGGACACGAAGCAAAAGTATCTGTAGGAACAGAGGTGAGGCGGCCACAGGGGTGTCTGGTAGGCTTTCCTCTGCAGCACCTATTTTTCTTTTCACTGTTTTCATATCCATAGCACCCTTTTAAACCCCTTCCCCCCCACCTCCCAACGTTGTATGTGCTGTCAGGGTGAAAATATCTAAGCCACCATCACCCAGGTGTTCACGAGTGTTTGTCTTCCATGTCCATAGCTGCAGCTGCAGGGAGTATCACTGACACTTCTTTCTTTCCTTCCTTTTTTTTTTTGAGATAGAATTTTGCTCTTGTCTCCCAGGCTTGAGTGCAATGGCACAATCTTTGCTCACTGCAACTTCTGCCTCCTGGGTTCAAGTGATTCTCATGCCTCAGCTTCCTGAGTAGCTGGGATTACAGGCCTGAGCCACGCCACCATGCCCGGCTAATTTTTGTATTTCTAGTAGAGATGGGGTTTCACCACATTAGTCAGGGGGACCTCAGGTGATCCACCCGCCTCAGCCTCCCAAAGTGCTGGGATTACAGGTGCGCACCACCATGCCCAGCCGACACATTTATAAGTGTGGCACTAAGTCAAGGGGAAATAAAAGATCTTTGGAGCTCAGGAGCCCCTGAAAAAATTGCTTCAGCCCATATGAATTCTTTCATAGAATGGTCGTGAAGAAGTTCAACAAGTTCTGGCTTCTTCATGACAGTTATTTCAATGCTTAAAAAGAAGAATCTAATTCCTTCCAAGACCTTTTCTTCCCTCTCATGACTTTGGAGCTTCTGTTTTGCTTGTGCCCTAATCCCCTGTGTTGAGACCCAGGGCTGGATCGAACTTTTTATGTCTGTATAAGGAATTCCATTGAGCAGGTAAAGGAGACGCAAGAAGGGATTGCCTGGTGATTTTCTTTACTCATGAGTCAGGCTCTGTCTGGAGGTGCCGCACTGTCTTTCTGACTGTGACTCCAAACTTCTTACTGGGTCTATGAAACACGTTTCAGAAATTCTAACATGAGCCCCCAGCAATCCAGAGCCCATGCGTCTGGAAACAGTCAGAAGAGCTGAGTCAACTGTGAGCAAATAAATAAGACGGAGGTGTTGAAAATGACAATCTCCCCAAAACTCCACAAATCACTGATGCAGAAGTGGGTAGACAGAGTGGTTGATATGCACGTGGGGAGTCGTGCATATAGGGCAACAGGTGTCTCTGAGCATTGCAGGTGACTCCGTGGGACACTCTTGTTATCAAAGGCACGAGGGCACTGACCCCCTGAGGCCTCCGGGTCTGCACCACCAGCCACTGCACCAACTCCAGCGGTGAGCCGATGGCAAATGGCAGGTGGAACCCGGGCTCTGTTTGAATGGTGCCTCTCCCAGAGCAATAGAGTCAAACTGACGTAAATTAAACACATGCATGATTTCACTTCATTGTCATCCTCACATTTCGTGAATGCTTTGTTTTCCCAAATGCTGTTTTAGATGCTATCTTGTGGTTTTTCACAAACCCCACGGGGAGGGTCATAGCTGTATTACCCTTGCACAGATGAGGAAATTGAGGCTTATAAGGATAAGTAACTTTCCCAAGGGCAGAGAGCAAGCTCACGACTGCTTAGAACAAGATTCTGAAGCTCAGAGCTTTCAGGTCTCAGCTGCTTCCATATTCCTTGTCAAAGTGAAATTCAACCAGGAAAGCTGAAATGCACCTCAACACCATGAGCCTGTGCCTCTGTGGCCTCCACACCGGTGCACAGCTCCTGTCACCCACAGTGCAGCGAAGGGAAGGCTGGTGAAATGCTTACGGGCTCAGAGGCTTACAGCAAATCCATCTTTTTAATGGCTCACAATTATCAAATAAACATGAAGGGAGAAAGCCTTCAGCTTTTGATCTGATGTAGTTTTGGTCACATTAAAATGCTGTGCAATTGAGGGAATGGCATTCAGTCTTGGCAGGCCCCTTAAAGATTCAGCCAAATATTTTAAAAGTCCATTTGGGGAAACTGAGCAGTCTGACAGCATTGCGTTGACGTTGCTGATCTCGATCAGGAATGGTTAAATTACTAAAAGTAATTACGGCTTATAATATTGTGCAATCCCTTCATAAAAGTGTAAAAGTAGCTCTTCTAGGGTTATGGAAACTAGCAGAACTTTCTCAGTGTGAGGTGCAGCTGTGACTGCGGGAGAGTTTTCTGTGTGCATGGGCATGCATGGGGGCAAAATGTGAATGTATGTGAAGTGTTTTGGATGCCAAGGGAGAATGACAACAGCAATAACACAGTTCCAAGCTTCACAGTGGGAACCCAGAGAGGCTAATCCTAGAAGGGTGTCTGTCTGGGAGAACATAGCACGTACGCAGCGCAGATTTGCACACCTGCCATTAGGGGCGAGAAGAGGACTCCTCCAAATTTGGGAGATGGGATTTGTTTTGACTCTCACTCTTAAACACCACACCTGGCCCAGGATGAGGGCTCTGTCCTGCTGACTGAAGGAGTGGGGTGGGATCAGGTTTCCCGGGATGGCACCCACGAAGTGTCTCACACGAGCCATGCTCGTGGCCAGAGCCCCAGGGACTTACCTTGGGAAAAGCACATTTCTCTCTCTTGCTTGTGTTCTGCATACTGATAAAGTGAGACCTGTCCCAGCCGCCCTGCCCACCTCAGCAGACTGTACTGAGGGCTAACTCTGAACTGAGTAAGGGCCTTTAAACGCATGGCACCCGGGAAGTAAGATGTCATTGCTGCCTGGAACGAGTCCACGTCGAGAACGTGACTCTCTTGCCTAATCATTAACAAACCTGGAGGCTTCTAACTCCACTCCTGCATCAAAGCCTTTGCAACACATCCCAGCTTTCGATTCCAGGTGAGGACTGCGAAGCCTTCCCAAGTTTATGGGTGAATTTCGAGGCGCTTAAGTGCAATGTGTTATTAGCTTCAGTGGCTTAATGCTCTCAATTCCATGTTTAATGGATACGTGTTTCCACGTCACAAAACCACATAGCAATGGACGGTGGAGGCTGAGAGGCTGGAGCCACACAAGACAGGGACACTGGGACGAGGGTCCACAGAGTTCACAGGACATGAAAAGTGGGCCGCCAGCTCACCCACTGCCCCTGACAGGCATGGGAAGAGGGGACAGAAGGAAATGGCTGAGTCCTGAAAGGCAATCCTTTTAAGAATAAGGACAAGACTCACTGGGCGTGGTGGCTCACGCCTGTAATCCTAGCACTTTGGGAGGCTGAGGCGGGTGGATCACCTGAGGTCATCAGGCGGGTGGATCACCAGCCTGGCCAACATGGTGAAACCCCATCTCTACTAAAAATACAAAAATTAGCCAGACGTGGTGGTGGGAGCCTATAATCTCAGCTACTTGGGAGGCTGAGGCAGGAGAATTGCTTGAACCTGGTAGGCGGAGGTTGCAGTGAGCCAAGATTGCGCCACTGCACTTCAGCCTGGGTGCAAGAACAAAACTCTTTCTCAAATAATAATAATAATAATAATAACAACAACAACAACAACAAGACTGCAGGAGCCATGCAGCGCCCTGGGGCTCCCTGAATCCCACTGCAGAAAGGACGCAGGCCTCTGGAGTAGAGATAAGCATGTTTCCCACAAGGCCCATCTTTTGCATGAGCACATGAGTTATGAGTTATGATCTTATATTTCACAGAGAAAATTCAGCTGTTACTTTAGGCAGCTCACTCTGAAGTATTAGTCAGGTATTGACTGAATAGACATGACCAGGATTCAAAAGAAGGTGCAGACCCTGCCCTCAGGATGGAGATGTTTCAACTAAGAGTCTAGGAATAATTCAGGGTGTGCCACTGATGATGGGCGGAATAGGAGTTATTAGTGCTCTAAACCTGTATGGGGTAAAATGAAAAATAAGCAAACATATGCCAGGGAGAATGACACCAGCTGGACCTTCCAAGATGACAAAGCTTCAGACAGGAAGAGGGGAGAACCAGAAGCTTCCCAAGCAGAAGCCCAAGGAAGGTCTGCAGTGGACAGAAGGGACGGGGCTGGGTGTGCCGCCAGTCCAGGGCCAAGCTCTCGAGGAAGCATCAGGCGGGGAGGGCAGAGGAAGAAAGGGCCAGAGAGGAGCCCAAACAGGAGGGGAGCCGGACCTCAGGAGAAAGTTGCCAGTACCGGTGAGAAGGGATGAGGTCTCCGACAAGACACTGGCCCTCCACAGCCACAGCCTCCTCAGCAAAAGCGAGGGAACTTCCTGGGCATTACCTTTGGCTGTAAGTTCCATGGGGCAAACTGTGGCCCTGGGCTTTAAGGAGGCAGATGGAGCCATCTTTCAAAGCCCTCGGTCTGGCAGAGCCACTGACCATCCACTCGGGAATTTCTGCAATGACCATGGAAATAAAGAATAAAAATAAAGACACCGCACGGAAAATGTCTGTGTGCTCTGAGGTTTCCATCTGAGGACCCATGATTTTCAAGTGCTTTTGATCACTAGGAGTCACTGGATTGACAAAAGTCATCAGGATTGAAATTAAAATGCTAATAAATATAGAAGAATCAGAAAACTGTTAATAGAATAACCTGGCCAGCTCACCATCCCAAATCGTCCCACCCCCAACTCTCTGGCTTCACTCCCTCTCCTGCACCCACCCCCAGCCCAGTCGTCCGGAGCGTGGCAGTTCTGCTTTTCTCAGTTCTTTGAGATCCACATTCTGACTCTTTTAAACTATGTCCCTTTTGGCATGGGGCTGATGGCCATAGCCCAAAAATGCTGAGACTTTGCCAGCATCCAGCCTTGAAACTGCCTTGAATTACTGCCTTGAAAGTTGTCCTATCTTCCCTTCAGGAACTGAAGTAGTCCTCCCTGCCTGTCGTGAGCTTCCACCACAGCTGCTGTCAGGTCTCTCCTCCAGCACTTGCCCCTGTCGGGCAAAGTATCTATTCCATGAGACCCAGAGACTCACCACCTCCACCCTTGAAGTAAAACCCTAAGGGCCTCCAGAGAAAGGAACTTGTGCAACTCTTCCTTGACAAGGCCAATCAACCAATGAACAGGGCAACTCTTCCTTGATAAGGTCAATCAACCAATGAATAGGGCAACTCTTCCTTGACAAGGCCAATCAACCAATGAAGAGGGCAACTCTTCCTTGACAAAGCCGATCAACCAATGAACAGGGCAACTCTTCCTTGACAAAGTCAATCAACCAATGAACAGGGCAACTCTCCCTTGATAAGGTCAATCAACCAATGAACAGGGCAACTCTTCCTTGACAGGGGCCAATCAACCAATGAACAGGGTAACTCTTCCTTGACAAAGCCAATCAACCAATGAACAGGGCAACTCTTCCTTGATAAGGTCAATCAACCAATGAACAGGTCAACTCTTCCTTGACAAGGTCGATCAACCAATGAACAGGGCAACTCTTCCTCGACAGGGGCCAATCAACCAAAGAACAGGTGTTGATGGGCAGCATCTTAGGTACATGAGACATGTTTCTGAGTGCCTATCATATGGTGAGAGAATAAGGCAACTTCAGATCACCATGCACAGGGACGCCATAGGAATCCAGAGGGAGAGGAGGAAACATTTCAGAATGATCATTGCACAAAAAGGCATTTGAGCTGAAGCTTCAAGAAGGGAATAGGTTCTGGAGAGGTGGAAAGGATGAGGAGTTAGCCCATCTGAAGCCATGGAGTCAGGAGGACACGGGATGTATTCAGAGACCCCCAGATGTTCTCCCAACACACTTGTGGCAGGCATGAGTCCAGGCACCGGGATCCATCAGTGGACAAAACAAATAACCCACCCTCACGTGGGCGACATTCTAGTGGCCACATGTCAGGAGTAGGAGTCCATGTGGGAGAAGCGGAACCGAGGTTAGAGTGGGCTATGGACAGCTGCAGCACCGCCTGACAAAGCCCCGCCGCCCTGTTCTGCCCCTGGAGAGCCCTGGAGTTATGGCCAGAAACCGGCAGCACCTGGTCCTGCCTGCCACCCACTGCCACAAACCCTGACCTTGGGCGTTTAACCCTTCAGCACCTCAGTTTCCTCATTTTTAAAATGAGGGGATGGAGCCAGGTCTAGCTCAAGAATTCTGGGATGCCGGTTATACCTTGGTTTTCCAATCATAAAATGTGTGGGATTAGCAGGGGAAAGTCTAGGTAGCTGCTCATTTTTATTTCCTTTGCAAGTTGCAGTTGTGTTTATTTTTCTTATTTCATGATTAAAGCTCTCCAAGTGCGTGTTCCTCAGCCCCCATTTCTACTGAGTTCTGGATGCCCACCTTACACAGGCAGAACAGGTAGCCAGCTGTGTGTCTATTGTTTGAAAAGAACTAAAAGCCACCAAAATTATTTTCTGTTCTGAAGTCCCTGTGAAAATGAGACCTGGGTGGATAAAGGGACACCCTCTGGAAAGGCACCCACTACTTTGGAAGCATTCACATTACAAAAGGGTCTGTCACTGCTGGCAAGTTACACTGATTTATTTATCAGACAACTGGAGGTTGGTCAGGAAAAGAATATGAGGAGTTGAGGGGAAAAGGCACATGTGTTTTGAACGATCAGGGAGCTAAGTTTCCTCCTTTGGTGAATTAGTGGACAGAAAAGTCCGGAATCCCAGGACAGACACAGGATGATCCCATTTTCTCAACCCCATCTCCTTTTGCTCAGTCCTGGGCTTCAGTCTTAAACCAAAAGAGCCCTCCAAGGTCAGAGGAGTGCATGAGGACTGCCAATAAGTGTCTCCAATCCATGCAGGGTCCGAGGTGTCCGTCTCGGGGTGCTGGTGAGGATTTGAGCAGCAGAGGCAGGCTCAGTCCAGGCAGGTGGTGGTTGGGTTCGTGGGGTCCTCTGAGGTCCCGGGGCGCAGTCAGTTATAAAGAGAGAATGCAGGCACCGAAGCATTGAAGTTCAAAGCTGGTGACACAGAAAGAAAACTGAGATACTGAGTTCAAAGTCAGCCAGCAGCAAGAGCAAATTAACTCTGCGTCCATGAGCTGCTAATTTGGGTTCCTTAGAAAGCTCCGCCTGTATCTCTGTCTGGGTGCAGCTCAGCTGTGGGTGGAGTTCCAGCTTTGAAGTTCATGGAGATGCCTGTGAGGGAGCCCAGATCAGGGTGCAGGTGGAGCCCACAGAAGGGAGAGGGCATCAAAGACACACTTCGCTGGCTGCACCATTTGCTCAGGGTTGGGCCAAGCTCCGGTTACAGCTCCATAATCCATTGTGTTCACCACTGTTTGCTTAGGTTTAACTTGGAGTTAGAATTCTGGTTTTGTTTCTCACTTAGGAAAAAAAAAATAGCTTTGTAAAGGGAGGTTACTAAATAAAACTTTGAGAACTCTATTCACCCTCATAGGACAACTTTTGGCTTGCAATTCGATCCCTGGCAGGTTACTGTTCATGTATAGAATTTCCAGGAGACTGGAAGGCGTTTGAAAGGAATTCTTACTGAACATTAACCTGCCTTGGTAACCACAGAAGGCATTTCTACCTGCCACGCTCAGGCTGGGAGTTTTGGTGCAGTCCGACCTCGGCAGCATTCTCTTACTCTTTCAGGAAGCAGGTGTGAGCGCCTGCTATGGACTAAGCAGAAAGTCAGATGCCCAGGGACGCACTCGGGTATACAAAACACAGGCTCTGCCTGCAAGGAACTCATAGTGTAACAAAACTCCATGAAGAAATCTGCTCATCAGTTTAAAGGGAAAAGACTTCTAGCTGATTAAACGGCATCAGATCAAATAGGAAAGGCAAAAGCCCTGAGCTAAGTCTTTTGAGAATAAAAACAACAGAAAGGGGTAAGACACCAGCTACCACGATGGGAACCACCACACGGTCAGGGTGCCCTGAGAGCGTCTCCTGACACACAGATGATCAGATGCTGCAGACAGAGCCGCACAAGACAGGGACACTAGGACAAGGGGCCACGGAGTTCACAGAACACAAAAAGTGGGTCGCCAGCTCACCCACGGCCCCTGACAGGCACGGGAAGAGATGGTCAGATGCTGCAGTGTAGGGTGCGCGAGGGGCGTGTTAAAGAGTCAACACGCGAGGGGCATGTTGACTCACAACACATGTGCGCATGTGCAAAGCCCCAGTGAGACCCGGCTTTGTGTACACGTTACTTAATTTAGATGAATTTCAGCATCCAGGGTGATTTACAGATGAACTCCATCTGAGCACCCCATGCTTACTCCCAGGGGAGGGCAGGCTTGAAGACCAAGGTGGTGTTGATGGAACTCACAAAGGCGAATGCAAGGTGCTGTTGGGGGGTGAACGGCCAAGATGCCTTGGGGCTGTCCTCGTGGGTTCCACAAGAGGAAAACCCTGCACAGGAGGCTGGCATACCGGGAGTGTGCCAGGACGGCCTCCGGAATCTCAGCCTGCGGGGAGGGGGAGAGCAGAACTGCAGTTTCAGGGAGGCCTCCACCGACCCCACAACCGTCAGCATTCTCCCTCGCGGGGCGAGAGACCAGGCCTTTGCACACCTGCTTCTCTCCGTCACTGAATGTGGGTTTCTCTGAGGAGACGTGCATTTCGGCAGGTCTGTCCACTCACCTGAAGCGGTTCCCAGGGAATGCTGATGGTGAGTGCTGTCTACTGTGTCTACTGGCAGCATTCCCGGAAGCTGGAGGAATTCATCCTTTTTCCTGAAGGGAGATCCGGGTGCTGCACTGCCGTGGACTTGTGTGGCCTGAGATGGAGGTGCACACCCAGTGCCGTGTTGAGAGGTGCTGCTCCCTGCCCTCATACTACGCAGTCTCCCCCAAACATCTGGAGCACGCACCGGGCTTCTGAGACACAGCTCCCCAGTGCTTGGGCCAACCAAAGACACACATTCCTCCAACACACCAACGTCCCATGTTCCCAAACATTTGATCCTGGTGAAAATTCAAGAGTAGGATGGGACCAGTTCTGCCGCCTTCCAAAGTGCACAAACCCGTCCTAGCTCTAGTTCATGGCCAGATCTCCATGTGAGCACAGGGCCAGGTTAACGCCTCCCGCAAGGAGCTCTCTGTTTTCACATCCAGACACCGTACCGACATCAGATCGAACTATTGGCAGAAAGATGACCACAGTCACCAAAAACGATGGGCCATCTTTCGGGGTAATCTTGCTTCTGTTATTGTTTACCATGTAATGCCCTACAAGAAGCCATCGATTTATGTGGAAGAAACTGTGAGACACCCTCATATACAAGGTGTGTGAAGGGTAGGCTCTGTCTCTCCTTCAGCAATACTGGTGGAGCCTGTTCTGATCTGCCCACCACGGGGCCAGAAAACCAGCAGGAGACCAAATGAATCATAGACGTGACCTCTATCCTCAGAAGCTCTGCCTGGCAGAGTAGAAGAGCAAGACCTTCCCACAAAACAACATGATTACATGATCAGATGGCTTGAAACCGGCAACAACAACAAAGCTTTGAGATTTCAGAGAAGTGGGAAAGAATCCATGCTGTGATGATGAGAAAGGATCTTACAGAGGGGCAGGTCTTGGAGTGCCCTGGAAACCTGGGAAGAACCTCAGTGGTGGTAGGAGCAGGGGGAAGAGGTGGGAAGAATCGGTGATCATGACATCATCTCATGCAGGGAGATAGCAGAAGTGAGGCCCAGAAAGGAGACACTGGGGGGACGCATGGGGGGCTGGAGACTTCTCCAGCTCCAGGGAGAGCTCCAGCCAGGAAATCACATGGGTAGGTTCCCCGTGCGGCCTGCACCATGTTCCTCTCGTTCCCACATGGCTGACACCCGGAGAGCCATCGGACCATAAACACAGACCTGACAGGAAGACACGAATATTCGTCAGGTTTGCATAAGACTTTCCATAATTAAGAATCGGTGGCTCCTGGCTTCAGCTTGGGATTTGAAATGGAAATCACTGCAATCTGAGAATAAAAGGTTTCTGTGAGACCTACAAGAGGAAGACCAAGGCCCTCAGGATTCAGGTGTCACCTAGGGGAAGAGGGGAGATTGGGGGAAAGGAGCAAGCTGGCTCAAAGGACAGAGGAAAGACCGAGAGGTGCAGAGGACAGAGGAGGACAAGAAGACAAATGCCACAGCCCTTCCAAGGAGGAGCCTTTTCTAACGCTGCTGCTGAGTGGCTGTTCTCACCTTCCCTCGCAGCATCCCATCACGTGCTTTCTGTGTGTCATTCTGTTAGGATGTGACCAGAGATACACAGGTCAGGATGTGACCAGAGATACACAGGTCACAGCAGACCCCTTTCCTCGTCTTGTAGTCAGATGAAAGCAGTTCACAGTAGACTGCATTTGTATTTGCAGTGGAAACTTCCTTCGCAGCCCAGTCTCACCCGTCCACCTGCCACTCAGCCCCAACCCATCCCCGCCACATCCATAGCCAAAGAGCATCTCAGACGTAACGCATCCACCTCAAGCCCTCTGGTGCTCCTGTCCCCAGCTGCTCTTTCCACATCCCTCACAGCAGAGGAAATACCTTCCTGTCTGTTGTTCAGGCCAAAAACACTGGGCCCCTCCCAGGTGTTTCCCTTTCTCTCAACCCAACGTTTAACCAAGTAGCAACGCCTGTGCCCCACCTCCCACCATCCCAGGACACCACCGCCACTCAGCATCTCTGCTCCCACCTGGATGACTCCTCCTGCCCTAGCCCTTGGCCCTACAATCTTGTCCCAAAGAGAAGCCAGTTTATAAAAACACAAACAAACCAACAAACAACAACAACAACAAAAAACACGAAATAAGCATCAGTGAGGATGTGGAGATACCCAACCCCTTATGCACAGCTGGCAGGAATATAAAACAGTGCAACACTGTGGCAAAGGGTGTGACAATCCTTCAAAACGTCACACGGAGTCGCCACAGTACCCAGCACTTCCACTTCTGGGTGTGCATCCAAGGAAGGGAAAGCCAGGACTCAAACACGTCTGTGGCAACGTTACTGTCAACAGACAAAAGGCGGATGCCACTTAAGTGTCCATCAACAGATGAAGGGACAAACCAGACGTGGTCCATCTAGACAGGGGAATATTCTTCAGCCTTAGAAAGGAAGGAAATCCTGGCGCACACCACAGTGGGTATGAACCCTGAAGACACGATGCTCAGTGAAGGAAGTCAGTCACCAAATGACACACACTGTCTGATCCACTCGTATGCGGTCCCCTGAGTCATGAAATTCACAGACACAGAGAGTGGAACGGTGGGTGCCAGGGGCTGGCAGGAGGATTGGGAGTGAGTAATTTGATGGGGACAGAGTTTCAGTTTGGGAAGATGAGAAAGTTCTAGAGATGATGGTGGTGATGGTTGCACAACAGTGTGAATGTACTTGATGCTGCTGCACAATTACAATGGTAAATTTTACATAGTGCATATTTTACAACAATAAAAAAAGAGAGAGAGAAGCCAGAGCATGATTTTCAAGCTCAGATCAGTCCGGTCTCTGCTGGGCATGACCCTCAGGGCTCCTTCTCACCACGGTTCTGTGCTCACAACACTGCCCATTGGCCTGGGCCAAGGGCACGTTCTGCTCCCTCTGTCCCCGCCACGTGGGCCTCTCCCCATAGCACCTGCAGCCGCCCGGCAGGCACATCTCCCCAGAGCCGGGGGATGCCCACGCTCCTGCAGCCTCTGCTTAGCGAGGCCCAGGCCACCCTCGGCCCCCACCCCTGGCCCCCACCCCACCCAGCATGCCCTGCCTCGGTCTCTCTCCACAGCACTCATGGCTGGCTGACTTAATGGGCATGGAACGTACTCACTTACTTACTATCTGTCTCCTCAAATGAGAACGTGATTTCTATTACAGCTCAGATTTGATCTCTGTATGTTTAACATTTCCCAAACACCCAAACAGTGCCTGGCACACAGCAGGTGCTCTGTGTCCACCTCTTGTACCTGCTGAGTGAGCGAGTGAATGAATCAGGCCTACATCCAGCTTGATTATGAAAGGAGAGGAGCCTTTTCTCTGAAATATTAGGTTTTTCTAAAACTCAAAATCTGTGTATGCGGATTGTTTCCCTTTATGTCCAGGTAATGTTGTTAAAAAGAAATCCATATGATGTGTGTATCAAGCAGAGGAAAACATAATTAGCTAAGCATAAAATGGCTTTTATAACTACACAGCACCTATTTACCCTGTTTATGATAAATTACGTGGTCACAATTTCTAGATTACAAGCACATTAGTGAATACATATGTGTGTATATGTGTGTATATTAAAGAGTCTTTAACAAATTTAACATTAAAACATAGTTGTAAAAGTTAGTGGGAAAAACACCTTCACTCTACATTTTACTTGCAGGTTATTTTTGTAATAAAATGTCCAACTGTGGTTGCTACACTGGATTTCCCAAGGCTTCAAAAAGCTGAACTGAAGGACTACATATTTGAAGCTCTGCACATGTTTGAAAACCCCTCTTGAAAATGCCGATAATATTCAAACAAATAGCTGGATGTTTGGGAAGAGAATGGCATTCTTTACTCCGAGCATTTTCTCTTAAACCTCAGCTGTCAACACCGGCTAAGACCCCACCTATCAGATACCGCGGCTGTACCTGACTTCCCCTCACCCACCAGCCACTTAAAATACTTTGCTTCCTTTTAATCAGAATAAGCTCCGCTGATCTCCCTTCAAACCAAGATTGTTGTTTTTACAGCGTTAACAGTCTGAACCGGAGCATAACGATCGGCTGTCTCAGGCGTTTCACGGCCCGGGACAGGCGGCTCTCTTCTTACAGATTACAGGGAACTCACACAATTAAACAGCATAAACATAGATGGGGCTATCCCATCAACAACAGGGGACATACCTACGGCTTCAGGGAGCACAGTGTGCTGCAAAAAATGACAGAGGAGCGGGGCCTTTTTGCTCAGAAGTGAATTGTTTCTGGATGTTAATCAGAGAAGTGGGCAGGTGCGGAAAGGCCAGTATTTTGTTTTCTCATGCATTGTTCTAAATTGATGAAAAATACAGTATCAGCTCACTACCTCTGAGGAGCAGAGGTAAATATCTGAGTGACCAAAATAAATCTGTAAACAGAGAAAATGAGGACGGTTACCCTGACGTGACGGTTCGCGATCAATCGGGATTCATTAAGCCGCTAGCAAATGGTTTCTGTGCAGTAAACTAGAAGAAACCCAAGAAGCTTTTGTTCCAATCCTCTCCTAAAATCATTTCCCTCAAATTATTTCTAAAAGGATCAGAGCTCCTATTACCTGCATGATCTGATTATGTAATAACATAAGGACAGTCACTCTCAGTGACACCGTGGCCGAGAGAGCTGAAGGAGGAGAGAGAGGAGCCTCCGTTCCTCCTGCAGTGACCCCGGGACTGACGGGTCAGTCACCGTTCACTGTCCAGCTGCCACCCACGACTTGGTGGATGGAGCTTCCACATCACTTCCTGGGAGGAAACTTTCTCTTTGTTTAAGGGAGTGGTTCCCTCATTTTCAGTCCACCTGAAATGTTTTTCTTGAGGGGAGATGTGGGGCCTAGAATACTATTTAAGAATACTGGAATTTCAGGAATAAATGGTCATTTGCTGTTTGTGCCACCCTCCAACCTTTGGGGACTCTGCTAGGTCCCCCAGCTTTGCCTAGTCCCCTCGGCCTGGCCCACACCTCCGCGCCTACCCTTTCTCCATCAGGTCCCCTGTACTAAGGGAGTGGTGAGAACAAGACTTAGCATGAAATGAAATCTTTTGTTCATTCTCTAGCACAATTGTATCTATACTGATTCAGTACAAAAGTAGAAAAAGAAAGTTCTAACTTAATTAGGAAAACCATTAGCCATGTACTACATTGCCCTGATAAGGTTCTAGGCAGAAAGACTGAGATTCGCAGCATGAATGCTTCTCCTATTTCATACTGGTGCAGCCAACCTCCACAGGCACAGTATCTTGTGCTCCAAGCTGCGTCCTGGCAGCTGACTTGTTAGTACAAGGCTTTCACTGTCGTTTCCCATTGAAATGAGAGGTTTTCAAGATTTCTGTCACATCATTAATAACTTCATTCAAAGATCACACATCTTTACTTCAAATAAAGCATTCAACCAAGTCGTCAACATGTTGTTGACCCCACTTACAAACAGCCTGGGACAGTTCGGCAGAAGTATGAGTGATTGCTTGTCACGTCTCTACTTTCAAAGTACTTTCTATATGTTGCTAATTATCTTCCCACAGCTGCACAAAGAAGGCGTAGAAAAAAGATGCATCCATGTCTTGGAAATAATTTCATAAAATACATGGATATAAGTATATGCCCAAGAGACACATACTTTTTGCATATTAAATTCTAAAACAAAATGATTAGCTCTAACCTTTCATACAATAGCCCTTAAATGAGAGATTCTATACTATTATCCCAAGGCAATTATTTCATATCTAAAGGTTAAATTATTTGGTTTTCTTATTTAAATTTATAAAAAACTGAACATTGATCTGATTGGCTCTGTCAAGTGGTTCAAACTGAAGCTCCAACACCCTCTCCACCTTCAGAGAGCAGGATGCAGCTTATGGTACTGGGAAAGTTTCCATTCTTTGTATAGTCTTTAGCTATGTTAAACTATCACCAAAAATTTACTAAGCAGGCCATGCGTGGTGGCTCACGCCTGTAATCCCAGCACTTTGGGAGGCCAAGGCAGGTGGATCACCTGAGGTCAGGAGCTCGAAACCACCCTGGCCAACATGGTGAAACTCTGTCTCTACTAAAAATACAAAAATTACCCGGGCATGGTGGCATACACCTCTAATTCCAACTACTCCAGAGGCTGAAGCAGGAGAATTTCTTGAACCTGGGAGGCGGAGGTTGCAGTGAGCCGGGATCGTGCCACTGCACTCCAGCCTGGGCAACAAGAGCAAAACTCCATCTCAAAAAAAAAAAATTTTTTTTACTAAGCAGCTCTTACGGACCTAGCATTTGACCCAGCCATCCTATTATTAGACTCAGAAAAGTCTTCCCTTTCAGCACACTGTTAATGACAGACTGTGAATCACCCACGGTATTTGTTCCGTCCTATCAATTGACTTGTAAGCATCATTTTAAAAATGATAAAAATCTTGAACCAACGGACAGGGTTTAGCAGAGCTGGTAAGAACAATAGTGGCCCCACCAACATGTGGGGCAAAGAGCAGGCAAAATACACAGAAGGGAAAAAGCAAAAATAAACTGAAATATGAAATCAACAGTAACACCCATCTACAACTTCCTCTTGCTTCTCCATCCTGTATTACCTGGAAAGCCCTTCCGGAGTTTCCCATTTTTTTAGCCTCCTTTCAATATTTTAGTTTCAGAGTTTTCTGAGTTTTATAAAAAGTATTTAATCTCAGAAGAAAAAAATGCCACTGAATACATACATTTAGATTTGCCAAACGTTGTAATCTGCTTCTATTTATCTTGATGTTCTTGGGAAGGGACTGAATGAGATCATTTTAAAACTTTACCAGTAAAAATATAAATGTGATTCAATTAGACTTTTGTTCCTGAATGTGGGTTATCTTGGAATTCATTTACCTGTATTTTCTTAACTTTGTGGGGGCAGAGGGTATGGAGAGAGAAAGAAAAATGTGACAACCTTGAAATTCAAAGTTCTGTTTATCTCGAGAACGAAACATCAGAGTTCTTTCAATGTCCAGAAATCATTTCAGTGTTCTAAAAAAAAATTACCGGAAGTACAGAAAGCTCATCCTTGTAAAAATTATTATACCTTTAGTTTGCTTCCTGCAAAAAGGTCAGAGGGCCTAGATCCAATTAATGGTAAAAATCCACTTCAGTCCACGACATAATTTAGTAGTGACTACATTTTATTATTCCTCCAGTCTGTTGGAGACAAAAGCTACTCCGGTGCTGTGTTATCTAAACCCATTTATAAAGGGACTCATATGGTCTAAATCCCTACAAATAAAACCAAAAAAATTTCTACAGGTTCTCTTACAGTGGAATTTTGTTGTAACAAATAAACTGTTAAAACCACATTCCTGATCTACAAGACAAAGAGAGGCAACAGACGAATCCCTGGGTTCCTACGGTAAATTAGTAATTAAAATGAAACACTTTGTACCCAGGAGAACAAGAGGGCACCATGCAAACGTTTCTCCTTCTCTGGGATCTGAGGGCAGCTCTATGCGTGTCTTTGCTGTTGGTAACCGAGGAGCTGAAGTGAGTTTTCCTGGCTGGAATGGTTGGAATTCTTAAAATGGCGAGAGGCAAAGTCAGGCTAGCAGAGTAGAAAAATCACAGAACTCAGCAACAATAGGTCAGCTCTAAGGCCCTTCCAGCTTACAAAGTAAACTGCTATACAGAGCTTCTAAGAACGAGGTGTTCTCTGATTAAGAGGAAGCATTTTAGCCAAGGATCATCTAACACCAACTGTTCACTGAGCTGGAGGGGCACTGCACTCTGTGAAATTTCTCTGCAGTGGTTTCTGTGTAATGACGTTTTACCTGAACTGTAGGTCCCAATAAGACACCGGGGCAAAGCCCAAATGACTGGCAGGTGTGCTGTGCCAGGAGGGTGGCACCGCAAGGATGTCTGGGTCCTGACAGTAACGGTCATCACGGCATGCACATGACAGCTTCTCATGCACAGGCCCTGGATGAGATGGGCCCCCACAAAAGGCTTCTCAGGGTTCTTTCTGTGCTCTCAGCCTTGAACTCAATACCACTAATGTGGCCCAACAGAAAAACCACTCCCCAGCCCGCAGTTCAGCAGACTAATGGGGATGGCTGGGGCTGGGGCCCGCCCAGTCGCTCCATCCGGGTCAACAGAAGCCCCGCCTCCACGAGCCCCGCTCCGCTCCCCTCAATCATGGCTACCTTCCAGCCGGCTCCAGCGCCCTCAGACATCCTCCCTCATCTCCCAAAACTTGCCGCTCCAGCCATCCTGTCCAGTTTCTATAGTTTGGATGTCTGTCCCCACCAAACCTCACAGTGAAATGCCATCTCCAGTGTTGGAGGTGGGGCCTGGTGGGGGGGTGACTGGATCACAGGCGTCGTTTCTCATGAGTGGTTTAGCACCGTCCCCCGTGCTGTTCTCGTGATAGTGAGGGAGCTCTCACGAGATCTGGTTGTCTAAAAGTATGTGGCAGCTCCCCGCTCTCCTGCTCCCTCCAGGTAAGACCTGGCTGCTTCCCCTTCACCTTCCGCCATGACTGTAAGTTTCCTGAGGCCTCCTCAGAAGCCCAGCAGATGCCAGCACCATGCTTCCTGTACAGCCGGCAGAGCCATGAGCCAATTAAACCTCTTTTCTTTCTAAATTACCCAACCTCAGGTATTTCTTTATAGCAGTGTGGGAACATCCTAACTTGCCACACTCACTGTGGACTCATTGCCTTGGACGGCTTGGCCTAGTCTCCATCTTTATCCTGTTTTCTATGGTTCTCCGCATGGAGTTGACAGTAAGCAAGACTCCAGGACACGGAATCACTGACCGAAATCCTTCCTTCTGAGGGCTGCAGGATCATGTAGTTGAGATGGAGAACAGTTCAGCAAGATGTTCCTTTGAGACTCACTGCTAACACCAGAACTAAGTTGTTGAGGACAGAGCCAGGCAGCGAGAATACAAGGAATGTCTGGAACCCGCAGCAGTGCCTCTCTGGACCTCCCCTGCACGCTGAGGAAGACACCAACGCAAGCACCAGCAGCAGAAGTGAGCAAATTCCTTCGCAGCACGGGGCCCTTCCTTTCTTCTCTCCTTTGTCTCTGCCATTTGCTGAGAAAAAGCCTCTTCGGCAATCACTCATTGCTTCCCAGCCCACAGAGCAAGGACACGCCACTTGGCTCTCTCCTTTAGAAGCTTTAAAACAAGACCCACATCCTAAAAGGCCTGAGAAGAAGGAAAAAGCAGAAAAAAAGCTGAAAGCTGACGTGGGATCCCAGTTCCAGGAGCCGCTCTCGCTCTGCCAGGCCGGGATATGGTATGAGCCTCTTTTCATCTGATTTGTCTTTTGTTCCAGGACCTGGCCTATTAAGTGCTTGTGAATGAAGAGAACCGATATTCACTAAATTCCTACTATGTGCTGAGGAGTACTCCACGTTCTTTCATAGCTCATCTTTACCAGTGGAAGTGAAGGGATGAGGTCGCCCAAGGTCAGGAAGCTTGCAGGTGGCACAGCTTGGCAAGGTTTGTAAGTGTGGGGATTGTAGTAGACGACCTAGCCCGGTACAAGCTTAGAACGCACTTCATCAATACTCATCGAATGATTGAGTCAATAATGGCCAAATAATAGAACAAAGGACTTAGTTCTGTTCCCATACTGGGAGAAACATGGGCCTTTATTCCACCTCAATAGGGAAGGGGTAGGAGGGACTTGAGACTTTGTGGTGGTGAAGACGTGGCCTCTACATGAGCAGAGTTAACATGCAGGTGCACTGACATAATACTCCCCCGTCGTGGAGACCATTACCACACATGCCTATGTTCCTTATTCTTGAGGATTTTAAACCTTCGGAAAGACAAACCCATGGAGACATTACATGTTCATTCACGTCCCTGCCCTGTTTCCAAAGGATCATCATGTTCTGCAGATTCTACTTCCAAAATGTCTTTGAACCTGGCCCACCCTGGGCCCTCCCTTCCTCTGATTCCACTGGTCAAAGCCTCTCACAAATGAAAATCTCTCCTCACTTACTACCGACCACGATATCCCCACTGCCCGGCACAATGCCTGACACACAGTAGGTGCTCATTAAACGTCTTTGGATGAGTGATTAAGGGAACGAAGCCATCTCCTGGTCCTAAGTGCTTTGCCTGTCATTCCATCCTCCTTGCTGCTGTGGAGTCTTCTTTCTAAAGCACTCATCTGTCTTGAGAACGGAGGGCTGAGAAATATTTTTCTCTGAGAAAGAAAAGACACTTCTTAATCTCAAAATATATGTTCAGCAAGAGGAATATTTTTACAAAAATAAAGGATAAGCTGAAAGAATGTGAGCAGAAGCTGTAATTTCAGCAGTGGCATTTACCCCGTTTGTTTGAAGCATTGGCAGTGTATATTACCCTGCATTAGCCGCAAGGATAAACAGTGTTTTCAGATTCAAATATGTCAATTACAACATTCCTGGATATCGGAGGTCTTTTCCTGTTCCATTTCTTACACTGTTCCTCTCAGAGCTCAAATCAAACCTCCAAAAACTGTTTGTTGTTGTTGTTGTTGCTGTTGTTCATTGTGAGCTCAGCATGGCTAACCTTAATTTTACTACTCTTGTGAAAACAACCAAAACCAAATTTGCCTTGATAAGAAATATTCATCATACAAAAATGTCATATGTTTTTATTATCTGTTCACATAAAAATAATACTGGTAAGGTTAGAGGTAAAAAAGTAAACGTAAATCTTAAACATAGTTTCTGAACTGCCTTGTCACTGAGAATTAAAAATCCTCTAGCAACCTAACCCTCAGCAGCTGACATTATTTTTTGTGACTATTCCTCTAGTGAAGTAAGTGTACGTTACTCCTACTAAATCACTTTTCTACAGGATAAAGGGAAGCACAGCAGAAAAACTGTAAGGCAGGTGGTGCAGGCGTCCAGATTTTGCCCAGGACAGCCTAAGCAGAAAGCTGTTTCCCTCACCTCCCTCCAAAGTCAAGAATTGAGAAGGAAGATGGCCTTCCAACTCCAACCACTGATGAGAATAAATTCCGGAAAAACATATTAAACATAGCCTTTGACCCTTCTGTCCACAGCTGGAAACATTACACAAATTTTAGTGAGCCCAGAATGCCAGCAGCCATAATTCCCAAATTCATTTTTAAAATAATGAACTAATCCAGGCGAAGGACCTGCGGCTTGGCGCCATCTGGTGCCTGTGTGGAGAAAGAACGTTCCATCGAGGCTGCAGTGCTGAGTCTCTTTGTTAGTCCAAGTGGGGAACGCTTTTTAAAAACACAACCGTTGTCTTTCATCACAGTAAATCCTAAAGTGCTACTAACAACAAACGCAGTCTGAAAATAAACTTGAAAATTATTTATAGTTTTTCCAGCGATGATCTTATTTTGAGAGGGAATACGTTAAGTTCTGCTGATACCAACCCTGGGCTCTTACAACATAGTGACTTCTACTACTAACTCTTTCTACGTGCATATGTTTTCTTAAATGATAAAAGCATTTTCCACAGGGGGATGGCAGTGAACTTTCTTTGTCATTGAAATGTACAGCACAAATAAGAACTTTTTCAAACACCGTTCCTAAGGCAACAAGATGCTGCTTCCTAAAAGATATATTTAAGGGCCTAAATCTAAAGTTGGTTTGAAAATTGGAAAAAAAAAATTGAAAATGTTGATTATCCAAAATAATTAGGGAAATAAAACTGCAAATACCTTAGAGTAGAATAATTTTACTTCCCAAAATATGGGCCTCATTTCCTAGTTGTTTCTGCCTGCAAAGGAACAGAACTAAAAGGCCGAAGCTCAGGGTCACCCAGGCTTCCTCAGCCCTGGTTGGATACATTCATCTGCATGCTCAGAACCACGCTGACACCCATGAATGGAGATGAGTCACTGCGTTTACTAAGTTGTGGTTAAACATAGAAGGGTTTACTTCGCTTGTTTCATCCTTGCTTCTAATTTCTTCTTGACTTCAGTTCATCGTACAAACAGCCACCGAGTTAACTCTTCTCCAAGCAGTAGTTGGCTCCTGGGATGATGCTGACCCGCCATCTTGTTTCATCAGTTTTCTCCATGGTTCACCCATATTCTTCCACACAAACCTAATATTTCAGCCCGACTGTCACAGGAGGTGGCTTCCAAATACATCATAGACCTTCTCACCTGGTATTCTTCCTTTCTAGAATATTCTCTCCCTTCCTGTCTCATTACCTAATGCCTCCAGGCTCCCGTTCAAGTCCCATTGTTTCCCTAAACACTTTCTGCAGGGGCTCCAAGTTGTGATCTCTCCACATTCCTCAATGTGGGTAATAGACTCTACACATTCATTTGGGAATTTCTGTACAGAGTTGATATTTTTATTTTTATTTTTGAATTACACATTATTTTCCCAGCTAGACCATGAGATCATTCGATTTAGGAGCTATTTTATAGGTTTGCACACTAAACATTTTACAGTGTCCAATGATGATAACTAATACTTATTGGCAGTTGTTACCTAATTGCTATGTTTTAAGTGGTTTATCTAAAAACTCTTTAGGTAGACCCTATTATTTCCTTCACTTTAAAGATGAGGAAACTGAGCAAAAAAGGTAAAGCCACTGAGCGAGAACATGACAGAGCTGGAATCCCACCCAGCTCTGCCTGCTCTGCAACCCACATCTGCGCTGCCATGTGAACCTACACCTCAGCACAGGCTCACGGAGACGGCAATCAGTGACGGACAGCAGGCTTGTGCATGTTTAACAGAGAAGGCTGAGGACCGCCAATGCTAATCAACACTTCAGGTCCAACACAACCTCCAGCCACAGCCACGCAGCCACACAGCACACACTACTACCACTGTCCACACGCAATCCCTGCGGCTCACCACAGAGGGGCGCTGGCGTGAGGGAGGAAGCATGCCAGGGGTCTCAGCCTCACGTCACCCACTGACCAAGTGCTAACCTCAAATGACTGACACCACCTCTCTGACCCCCAGCTTTCTCGTTCCTGTAATGGAGCCAATCACGCACCCTGTGCAAGGTGGCCATGAGGGTCACAAGAAACCCATACAAGGAATGTCAGAAGCAATATCCCCAAGGCAGCTGGTCACTGGCAGGTCTCTGTTAGTCTGCACAGCAGGTCTGGTATAGCCCTTGAGCTATAAACCCACCATAGACTGCAGCCCCAGGTCTGCAGGATGGACGGCCCGCAGGCTCATCCCCACCACTCCCCATGCTCCTGCCACACTGAGCTCTGTCTCTTGACACCCTTCAAGCTGCTTACTGCCCCAGGAATAACCTCATTCCTTCAGGACGTGGCCTGGCCCCTTTCCCTTGCTTCCCACGTGCAACGTGCCTTTCTGGAATGCCTGTTCACTCAGCAGATTCCTACTTATCTGGATGACTCAGCCCAAAGCCAGCTCCTCCCAGGAGCGTCCCCAAGTCCCTAAACAGGGCCAGGCCCATCCCCCCGACCCCACCCTCCGCCATGCTCAGGCAGCTCCTTCCTCCATTTTGATCTTAGTTCATGCCTGATCAACCTCATTGACGTGTCCTGAGTCCTGGGCTGCAGGGTCTTGAGGGCAGAGTTCGCATGCTTGCCTGGTACAAGGCGCTCAGTAAACACTGATGGAATGAATGCACGAATGCACAAGCAGAGCTGGTACAAGGCGCTCAGTAAACACTGATGGAATGAATGCACGAATGCACAAGCAGACCTGGTACAAGGTGCTCAGTAAACACTGATGGAATGAATGCACGAATGCACAAGCAGACCTGGTACAAGGTGCTCAGTAAACACTGATGGAATGAATGCACGAATGCACAAGTAGATGAGAGAGAAGGTAAGAAAACAACGAGAAGAGATGGAGGCCGAGAGAGCATGAGAAGGGAAGAAGGAAGAACAGGAAGAGAAGGGGCACGGCCTAGGACCTGAAGACAGCAAGTGGGCACACTGGCATCCCCCTAACGTATAGGGTCCACATGGGCGACACTCATGCTTTGTGTCCTCAGGGACCCATCAATGCCCTACTCAGGCAGAGGAGAATCCCAAAGCCCACCTTTCTTCTCCAAAAGAAACCACTCTGTATCCACCCCTCATGGTGCCAGATTCCTCTAGAGGAGGTGGGAAAAGTGGCTAATGAGTTTGAATCCAACATGGCTTTGAGAGCACCAAAAATCCACACCAGGTTTTTCTCTCTGCGAAGCCCTCTGTCTCCTCCAAGCAACCCACTTACAACTTCCCCAGGGAGTGAGTCATGGGGCCAAAGTCAACCCACTTCTATCTCCAACCCCTGCCCACAGCACGTCCCTGCATGGGGAAAAGCACAGACAACAGGAAGGTTTAGCAGGGCTATTACACAAAGGGTTTCAGAAAATAATGAGAGGCTTTGCTGTCTTCAACCACCTATAAGGCCACCTCATTTTTAACTTTAGGGGGGCATCATCCATTTTTCTGTATAATTTTTAAAGCTTCGTCCAGCAGCAGGTTCATGATCAGGCAGCCTCTCTCAGGTCCCAAGAATACCGTGGGGAAGCGCACAGGGCTTCCAGCCCAGAATCCCTGTCTGTAACCACAAGGGTTTGCTTTCCTTTGTGAAATGTATGTCACTCTCCTTCTCAAGAAATTTCAGCAGGGGAAAGCTCAAAGCTTTTCCTCTAAGGTCAGAAATAAGACAAGGATGTCCACGCTCACCACTTCTACTCAATGTGGTACTGGAAATCCTAGCCAAAGCAATTAGGCAAGAGAAAGAAAGAAAAGACATTCAAATTGTAAGGAAAGAAGTTAAATTATTGTTGTTTGCAGACAACGTGATCATAACTGTGGAAAACCCTAAAGACTCCATCAAAAAACTCTTAGAACTAATAAATGAATTCAGTAAAGTTGCAGGATATAAAATTTACATACAAACATCAGGACTCTTTTTATATACGAATGGGGAAATACTTGAAGAAGAAATCAAGAAAACAACATCATTTATAATCGCTACAAAAAAAAATAAAATAATTAGAGATAAATTTAACCAAGGAGGTGTAAGATCTCTACACTGAAAACTGTAAAACATTGATGAAAGACACTAAAAAGGAAATAAATGAAAAGATATTCATGTTCATGAATTGGAAGGATAAATATTGTTAAAATGTCCATATGACCCAAAGTGATGTACAGATTCAATATAATCCCCATCAAAACATCAATGACATTCTTCACAGAAATAGAAAAAAATATATAAAATTCATATGGAACCACAAAAGAACAGCCAAAGTTATCCTGAGCAAAAAGAGCAAAGCTGAAAGCATCACATTACCTGACTTCAAAATATACTACACCGCTATAGTAATCAAAAGAGCATGGTACCAGCATAAAAACAGACGCACAGACAAATAGAACAGAATAGAAAGCCTAGAAATAAATCTGTGCATTTATAGCCAGATGATATTTAACAAACATGCCAAGAACACCCAATGGAGAGCGGACAGTCTCTTCAAAAAATGACATTGGGAAAACTGGATAGCCACATGCAGAAGAATAAAACTAGATCCTTGTCTCCCACCATGTGAAAAACCTACTTAAAATGGATTAAAGATTTAACTGTAAGACCCAAAACTATGAAACTCCTAGAAGGAAACACGGGGGAAAACTCCATGGCATGGGCATGTGCAGTGATTTCTTGGATATGACCTCAAAGCACATGTAACAAAAGCGAACACAGACAAATCGGAATGCATCAAACTAAAAAGCTTCTGTACAGCAGAAGGAACAATCGACAGAGTGAAGAGACAACCTAAAGAATGGAAGGAAATAATTGCAAAACTGTGCATCTGATAAAGGGTTAATCCCCAAAATATATAAGGAATTCAAACAACCTAACAGTAAGAAAACAACCCAATTTTTAAAAATGGACAAAAGATCTGAACAGATATGTCTCAAAAGAAGGCACGCAGATGGCCAAGAGGTCTATGAAAAAACGCTCAACATCGCTAATCATCGGGGAAATGCGAATCCAAGCCACAATGAGCTATCACCTTGCACCTGTTAGGAAGGCTACTATCAAAAAGAAGAAAGACAAGTGTTGGCAAGGATGTAGAGAATAGGGAATCCTCATACACTGTTGTTGGGAGTGTTAATTGCTATAGCCATTGTGGAAAACAGTATGGAGGTTCCTCAAAATATTAAAAATAGAACCACCATATGATCCAGCAACCCTACTGCGGCGTATGGATCCAAAGGAAATGAAATGAGTGTGCTGAGCAGACGTCTGCACTCCCGTGCACAGGCAGCACTGTTCATGACAACCAAGATTTGGAATCACCATAAGCGTCCATCAACAGATGAATGAATAAGGAATATGTGGTATAGATATACAGTGGAATACTATTTAGCCATGAAAAGAATGAAATCTCATCATTTATGACAATCTAGATAAACTTGGAGGGCATTATGTTAAGTGAAATAAGCCCCACGCAGAAAGACAAATACCACGTGGCCTCATTCACAGGTAGAATCTAACCAGCTGACGGCTTGGTTCGGGGAGGGGAGGATGGGAAGACGTTAGTCAAAGGATACATATTACAGTCAGACAGGAGGAACAAGCCCCAGAGACGTGTTGTGCAGCACGGTGACCATAGGTAGTGATGACACATTCTCAAAAAATGGTGAGAGTGAGAATTGTTCTCACCACAAAAATAATAACTAAGTGAGGTTAACTCACTTACCTTTGGACACATTTGTCCATTAGCGAGATTTCACTCTTCCATAATGTGTGTAACTTCAGAACATCAGCTGTGCACAGTAAATACAGACGGCTATCTGTCCACTAAAAACAGGAAAAAGAAACCCCCACAAATCCAAAGACTGAGCGGGTGCTGAGCTGCTTTTTCATCTTAGTTACGAGTCGACCTGGAAATCCATCTTTGGATCCCATGTTGTCCAAGCCTGAATTCTTGAGCAAATTATTTTCTGTGAGGGATGAGCCGGGAGGACTGAGATAGAAGTGAGGAGACAGGAGGTGACAAAGTCGTGTTTGATAGTGACGCTTCGGACGACGGCCTCAGAGATTCTCCACATGGCAGGGTGGGAAGGCTGTAATGGTCCTAAACTACCTTCTTCATGTCCCAGTAAAGAAACTGAAGCACAGGGAGTCCAGTGGCTCACCCAGGACCCCCCAGGTCAGGGCCTTGGACCAGCGCTTGGTAGCTCTGCCTCTGCTGACCCTGGAGGCAGTGGCTTCAGGAGGTGAGGCACCCAGAGGTGCTGCCCACCCAGAGGCAGGCCTCCTGGGCCAGACGTTCCTGCTGCCTGAGGTCCGTTCATCCCAGCCACCCTCCCCAGCTGCCGGTTCCCCTTGCCTTCCAATTCACACGCCAGCCTTGGGGCTGTGAGCCGAGTTCACCCTCGTGTCCTCCAGCACCCACCACATCCTCCCTGCCCACTGTGGGCCTTGGCACCTTCGCCAGGCTACCTCCACCCCCAGCCCCAGCTCTCTCAGAGGTGCCAGAGCCTGAGAGTCACCCCCAAGAGTAGCCCTCTCTGACCCGCCAGGCAGGCCAGGCGACTGCCCATGTGCTCCTACAGAGGCCTGCACCCCACGCTGGCCCACGGCTGGCCTGTGTGCTGCACACTCACCGCCTTCCTTATATGTGTGCCTCGGTTGGAGGCCGTTCTCCTCACTAGGCTGTCAGTTCTATGAGGGCATGAACTGAGCCTATCTTGTTTCTGCGTCACTGTTGGGCCCACACAAATGTGTGTTGAATTGGGTCTCCTGAGCCGAGGGTGTGGATTAAACGACCCCCACAGACCCCTTCTAGCCAAAAGGTCTGCCATCTCAGGGGCGTGTGTCTGTAGACAGAGAGACGGAGGGAAATCAATTTAAAGAGAGGGAGAGAAAAAAAGTGCTGCATCTACAGTTCTTATTTATTTTCCATTCCAATTTTGTAGAATTCACACAAAAAAGATGCTCAATGTCATTACTCATTAGGAAAATGCAAACCAAAGCCACAATGAGATAGCACCTCACACCCACTCCGATGCTATAATCAAACACTGGGAAAGAAGTGTCGGTGAGGACGTAGAAAATGGGGGTCCTCACACAGTGCGGCAGGAATGCAGAGTGGTGCAGCTGCTAAGGAGAATAGCTTGTTCCCCACAGTGAAGCATGGAATTCCTGATTGGTGGTGTCGTTGGACATTCACTGGAACATAATACTCACCATCATGACTGCTACTGTTGCTTTACTGAATAGTTATGAAAAGAGGAAAAAGCAAAGCTTTATAAATTAAATCCATTATATCAACCCTTGAAGGAACACTGTAGTAAATTATTTTATAATTGTTCTATAATTCACCTGGTAATTTATTGATCTATAATTATTTTAGGAGAAGCAGACCTGTATCATTAGCACTGTAACGTCAGTTAACACTTCCCTTAAAGCAAAAGATGGAGCAATATTCCCCAAATTAAGCAATAATGTGCAGCCCTTACTGACAGTGTTTTCAATGACGCTCTCTCGGGCAAGTCGAGGCATAATGGCTGGGCTAGTGAAACAAGAAAAAGAAAGAAGAGGGAAGAGAGAGAGAAGGAGATGAAGACAGAGGGAGGAAAGAAGGAAGAGACAGAGAAGGCGGAGGCTGGGGTGGGGATAGTTACATTAAACACCTATTACGCCACTGAAGCGTGTGGCCAAACACTCATCTCTTTCAATGTCACAATGATGAGTGTGTAAGAGTGTGCGTGCGTGTGTGTGTGTGTGTGTGTGTTTAGATGGCTAGGGGATGCAATTCTGAAGGTTGCCAGAGACAGAGAATTGCTCACAAGGGAATCCCGAACCCAAGTAACAGCCAACAAACTCTGTTCCAGGACACATGACGCTCTAAGAAGGGTGAAGACTTGAGTCGCACCTTACCCAGTTCACTTTCCAGCAAGTGCTTCTTCCAAATAAGGGTGTCATAAGCTACCGCAGAATCCCTAGGGGAAAAGATATTCTAAGACATAGAAAGAGAATCTGCAGGGTGACTTAGAGATGTTCTTAGCGGGTAAAGTGCCTCTCAGGCTAGTTTCCCGTTGGAGACACTATCATTCAAAATATCTGACTGGTATTTATTTGGGAGTTCCAAAACTTCCTAAAGTAGGGAATGAAATAATGGTAGCAGATTTTTAAAATAAAAATGGGTTCTGTGCAGCTGATTAGTTACCGATGTTTAAATTGTGCAGACACACGCCAAGCATCCGAACTTTTGGAAAGATAACACATCATCCTTGCTGATAGACTGCTCCATAAGACACTGTCACAAAAGCACCCTCAGAAATGAAACAGCGTGGGCCAGGGAAAATAGTAAATTCAACCTCACTCATGAAAAAGTAAGAAAACACATCACGTTAGGCATCCACATGCTCCGTGGAAGCCCAGCCTTCACCTTCGGAGATGTATCAGGAGGAGGTGCCACTGCTGTCCCAGTGCCAACCTCAAAAGGCTTAGCCATACCTCTTCCACCCATTTTGCACTTGCTGCTTGTGTTTTCAGGCTGTATCCCATCTTGAAGTGAAGACATTCTGTAAGTTGGCTGCCCCACAGCATTGGCGGCCGTGAGAGGAAACGTCAGCCTCCGTCATTCTGTGATTAGGTGGAGATGTCTGAGGAACTGTGTGCGGTACAGGCAGATGCACTGGATGTAACCCGAGACAGCTTTGGCTTGTTTCCTACTGTCCCTTTTAAGCCTGTTCGCTGGACACTCTGTCCCTGGATGAAAACCCAGGCAGGACCTATACATTTTCTAATCAGTCCCAGAAAATAAGAAGTTCTTTAGCCACTTAGAGTCAACAAATGCCATCCAACATAAGCAATTTAAAATGCACAGTCCCCTCCAGACACCAAAACCTCTGCCTTGAATAAATCAACCTTTGCCACCCCACCAAGACCTCTGTGGCCACCCGGCTCCTGCTGCAGCTCCATGGTTCACGAGGCTCCTCCTCCAGCCAGCAGCTTAGGCGCCTGATGCCATCAGCCACCACCATGTCTTTCTTGCTGGGGGTCAAGGGGCTGGGGGAGGCAAGAGGGATCCAAGCGCAGGGGAGGTCTTACCCAATGACACCATCATAAGTCAGCTTTGGTCCTGCAGCCTGGCCAGTGGTTGAGGCTGCCCTTTCTCCAGTGGGTCAGAGCCCATTGATGGGCTTGACACCTGCAAGGTGTCAAGACCCCTGGAGAGTCTATCCTCAGCAGTGGGCTGCAGCTCAGGTGAATTCACTCCTCTCCCAAACTTACTCCCTCCCTGAATGCCTCCAGAAATCTGAAGACCATCAACAGGTTCTCTGGAAAGAGTTAATAGGAAAACTTCTGGAGAAACGGATACAGAAAAAGACAGAAGATACAACTAAGGAATGTTAGTCATGAATAAAGAGACAGGATGCCAGGTATAATTCTTAAAATGATTTAATGCCAAAAATGGGAACATGTGGACAAAGATAACTTTTTATAGTATAACTTAGAAGAACTCGAAAATAAATAGAATTCCTAGAGAATCTGTTTACTATTAAAGAAACCAAAGCCATAGTTAAGGGTTTTCCTAGAAGGAAAACACAAAGCAAGATAGTTTTTACAAGTGAGTCCTCACAAATTCTCAGGAACCAGGTCATTGCAATCTCATGCAATCTCATTCTTCTAGGGAATAAAAAGGACTATCTCCACCTTATTCCATGAGGGTAGTGTAAACTTCCTGTTGAGTTGAGGCAAGACTAACCTTATTCATGAATATACATGCCAAAATCCTAAACAAAATATTAGTAAATCAACCCCAGCAGTGAATAAGAAAATACCTCATGCCATGGCCCTGTTGGATTTATTTTAGAAATTCAAGAGTGTTTTGATATTTGAAAATTCATGAACTTCATTCACCACATCAAAAGATTAAAGAAGAGTAGGCCAGGCACGGTGGCTCATGCCTGTAATCCCAGCACTTTGGCAGGCCAAAGCGGGTGGATCACCTAAGGTCAGGAGTTCAAGACTAGCCTGGCCAACATGATGAAACCCTGTCTCTACTAAAAGTACAAAAATTATCCTGGCATGGTAGCAGATGCCTGTAATCCCAGCTACTTGGGAGGCTAAGGTGGGAGAATCAATTGAGCCTGGGAGGCGGAGGTTGCTGTGAGCTGGATCGTGCCACTGCTCTCCAGCCTGGGTGACAGAGTGAGACTCTGTCTCAAAATAGAAAAAGGAAAAGAAAAGAAAAGAAGGAAAGAAAGAGAAGGGAGGAAGGAAGGAAGGAAGGAAGGAAGGAAGGAAGGAAGGAAGGAAGGAAGGAAGACCTGGTTATCTCAATTGGAGAAAATACATTTGATCTCATCAAATGTCATCCAAGCTAGGAATAGAAGAACACGTCTTCAGTCTGGCAGAGTGTGTATGAAACACTTCCATGAACATCATTCTTCATGAGAAAACTCTGGAAGGAACATTCCCTCCAAATCAGGTCCAGGTCAGATTGGCCCAGTGGCTGCTGTCAGCACCGCCCTGGACGTCAGAGGTAGTGCTATAAGGAAGCTGGAATGTGTTGAAGTCAGAGGCTTGGAAAGGAAGAAACAAAGCCAGTATCGACTCCAAAGATAGAACTGGCCATGGGGAAAATCCAGTCCACATGGGAAAAGACATTAGTCTCACTGGTCATCAGCCGAATGCAAACGGAGCACAGTGAGACCCACTCTACGTCTACTCTACAAGCAAAAGTTAAGAGTTCTGACAATACCAAAGTTTAGAGAGCATGTGGCCCAGTGGATCAGAGAGAGGAACTTGCAAACCTCTTTGGAAAGCAACTTGTTATCATGTTGTGAAGGTGAGGGTTTGCCTGGACACAACAATCGCACCTCAGGGTAATATCCCAGAGAAAGCCTCACGCCTGCACCTGAAGAAGCATTCAGTGTGTGAATAGCAGGAGAGTCCGCAACAGTCAAAGAAACAACTCCCGTGTTCTCAGTTGGAGAATGGACAAATTGTGGCAGAGTCACACAAAGGAATGTTGTGCAGCTGCAAACGGATGGATAGCGGCTCTATGCAGTAAGAGCTAAATTTCACCATTATCCACGTATTTCTAGAAGAGTAGCAGCAGGCAAAACAGCTGGGAGAAAATTGTCCAGCGTAGGTGACAGATGCCGAGAGCAGAGACTCAGGTGTAGGCCAGAGGCAAGCAGATTGGAGAGGTGCCTAGGGGTCGCGTGAAGAGGGTACGGTAACCCACTCGCTACGGGAAGTACCATGCTGAGGCCTGGGTTTCAACGGTTAGGTGATGCCGTTCTCTGACAGCGGAGACAGGAGGGGAGGGAGAAGGGGGTATGACATAGAACCCAGTAGGGTGGGGAGAGACACACCGAGAAGGGAGAGGGGAGACCCACAGGGAATGAGGGGAGACCACGCAGAGAGCAAGAAAGACACAGGGCCAGGAGGCGTACGTGCCGAGACGCCAAGGCAGGAGACGGTTTACTGTGTTCAGAAACATCCAGAATCCCAGAAGCCTGGAAAGACACAAGGTGCGGGAGGCAGCTGAGATAGGAATAGCCTGGGAGCAGCAAGCACCAGCATATGTTAGCGATCGTCCTCTCTCAGCTTCTCAAATGCCCCAGTGTACCAGGTATCCCAGCTTCAGAAGCGTGGAGATATTGCCGTTCAGTAATTCAAGAGTTACTGCAATAACACAAATAATCATTTCTTAATTTATGTTGATGTCATCTTGGTTTTTTGGGATTTGCTTTTTTTTCTTTTTGTGAGACGGAGTCTTGCTCTGTCACCCAGGCTGGAGTGCAGTGGTGTGATCGCTGCTCACTGCAACCTCCACCTCCAAGGTTCAAGCAATTCTCCTGCCTCAGCCTCCCGAGTAGCTGAGATTACAGGTATGTGCCACCATGCCCAGCTAATTTTTATATTTTTAATAGAGATGGGTTTCACCACGTTGGCCAGGCTAGTCTCGAACTCCCGACCTCAGGTGATCCACCTGCCTTGGCCTCCCAAAGTGCTGGGACTACGGGCATGAGCCACCGTTCCCGGCCCTCGTTTCTGAATTTATTTCTACAGCACTGATTTTTTTTTCCCCCTCAGGCTATGTAAGTTACTTCTAAATCAGTATTCTGTCTCATTCAAGCTTCTTCTTTCAAGCCTAAAATTTCCAATTTATCAAATTTCTTTTCTAAACAAGGAGCGATAATGATGAGATAGAATGGCATGTTGATATAGTTATCCCAAAACCCAAAATTAGACTTTCATCTACAAAACAAACCCACCAAATCCATTAGCATGCTACTCATTTTGCCATTTTCCTCTGGGTCGAGCCCATTTCAAAAAGAACCTTCATTACATAAAATCACAGAATAGCTGTCCCACAGCAAGAAAGAGGTGGATCAGATCATTGCAGTCCACGGGTAATCCAGAAACCTCATTTCAGTTCCATTTCAAACGCTTCTGTCATCAATACTTTATACCCACTCTCAGGTAACGAAATTGGTTGATTTATGAACTGGGACAAGTTCCTTGATCTCTCTAGGCCTCCGTATCCTCAGTCATCAAGTGGAGACGCTGACAGATGGTGCCTGCAAGACTCCAACCATCCCAGCACCCAAACCTCTCCTCCCGTCCACATAGGCTGGAGTGCTGGTGGAGAGACCTCAAAAATCGATCATCAATGGATTGGAAACAAAGACATTGAAACTTAGATCCAGAATTTACACGTTTTCAGCCTATAAAATATCATGCCTAAGAATAAGACAGTACCAGCCAAGAAAGTAGGATATTTGACTTTATTCTGTGCAAACCGTAGATAAAAGGAGAGAGAAGCTAGAGAGGGCTGTGAGTGAGTGTCAGGAGATACTTATCTAGGAGATGACTCTGTGGTTGAAGAGAAAGAAGAGATAGAGGACAAGAAATAGAACCCAGGATATAGGATATACACCCACATTTTCAAAGTGCAGCAAAAATGTTTAGAATGTCACCACCTTTAACTCCTTCATTTACCAAAGACGGTTTAGTGGGCGATACTTTTTATAGTTATTTGTTCTGAGTTTAATCACAACAAAGTGTAAGAAATTCTTTCCCTAAAATTCACATTACACCCAACTTTGCCAGAACACATAGCAACAATAAGGTAGGGATCGACGTAGACCAGTGGTTCCACAATCTTGGCTGTGGACTGGAATCACCCAATCTTGTCTGCGGGTTTTTAAAAGGCTACTGCCAGAGCCCCACAATAGGGAGTCTGATTTAATTGCACTGGGGTGAAACCTAGGCTTTGAAATTTAAAGAAAAATTCCAAATGATGCTCACATGTAGCCAAACTTGAGAATCACTGAAAGACAGGAAGCAAACGGAGGAAGGACACATAACACAATGGCCCGCCCATGTCAATCAAACAAGGAAGGCGACACAGGCCCAGCCAACTCAAAACATCCCCTTCCTATCCCGCAGAAGTGCAAGAGGAAAAGGGGCCTCAGTTCCACAGAGCACTCAGTTCCAGTCTGGAACCAGGTCATGATCTGGCCATTTTCTTTCTTCACGCAGGTTTTCCCACTGCAAAGGATCCAAATATCTTATATTATCAATCCATCCAAAATATATAGGTCTGATTGTCTGATAACTCTTTTAAATTTTCTTTTAACTGACTAAGGTATGTGAAACCTGTGCCTCACGCTGGTAATTTTCCATCGCTAAACTATGCTGCAACAACCTTCCCCTATTGAGGCAGGGTCGAGTTCACTGGCTCCCAACCCACACACGTGGGCAGTTGTTTCAGCCCCAGGTGGGATTCAAACCCCAGCTTTGATAATTATCAGCTATGTGCCCTGAGACAACTTCATGACCTGAGTGTTTTGCATGCGGACAAAATGAAGACCCTGCTATCTGCTGCACGGAGCTGGTGTCGCGGACCCCGCAGGCATTCTCCTACGGCTGCATATCCATCTGTGCCACATTTTGATGGGCTGGAGGGAAAGCCCAAACAACATCATCGACAGAATACAGAGGCTACAATACAGAGACGCTGTGATCATCTGATTAATTTCAACTGGCATTTTAAACTCAGGGTCTCTACTGTGCTTATAGGAAGAAAAATATTCATGAAATCAACGTGCTCCTTTATCCAGAAAACTCATTCAGAAAGCACAAAAGTGAGGCTCACGCCATTGGCCAGCCACCTGCCCTTCCAGCCCTAGCTGTGTGCAGACCCACACTCCGCAGAGGACACTGCTCCCACCCCTTCTGCCCCGCACCCTGCTTCACTGAGTTGGGTGTCTTTGTGCCTCGAACCCTGAGATGCTGAGTGGGGAGAGTGAACGGGTGCTTTTACAAATATGCATTGATTTTGTAATCAGAGAAAATTAATAATACCTATTTTTAAAAGAAAAACCCAGTGATCTAGAGTATACTCATGCTCATGAAATCCTGATGGAAGAGCAGATGGGTCAAAACATCCTGATGGAAAATTGGAAATAGGAAATTTAAACTTTTTCCCGCCAGGTGTGGTGGCTCACGGCTGTCATCTCAGCACTTTGGGAGGCAGAGGCAGGTGGATCACTTGAGGCCAGGAGTTCAAGACCAGCCTGGCCAACGTGGCAAAACCCCGTCTCTGCTAAAAATACAAAACTTAGCCAGACGTGGTGGCGTGTGCCTGTAATCTCAGCTACTTGGGAGGCTGAGGCAGGAGAACCGCTTGAACCTGGGAAGCAGAGGTTACAGTAAGCCGAGATCACACCACTGTGCTCTAACCTGGTAGACAGAGCGTGACTCTGTCTCAAAAAAAGAAAATGAAATTTAAACTTTTTCCAAATAAGCATTTTGGTTAGACCTACCCTTTGACGCTGCAATTTCACATCTAAGAATCTGTTTTCAGGAGATAATTTAGGATGTATGCAAAGATTGAGCCACAAGACTGCTTATCTCTGCATTCATTTTCATAGAAAAAATACAAACAACTTTGATATGCAACAATAGGGAATTGTTGGGAGAAATTACGATGTAGTCATGGAAGAAATAAACACTGGGTATTAAAAATTACATCTGAATGCTCAAATAGTGCTCTTAATTCTCTTCTTAAAATTTCTGAATCTCCTGAAAATTTTCCATTGTCATGTTTATCATCAAAATAAACTCTGCAATGTTGTAGAAAAATAGTTTTTAACATAGAAAAATGCTAATAATATATTATTAAGCAACATTTACAAAACAGAATTTATAGTCTGTAAATTTATGTCAATAGATGTGCATATGTACACACATATATTGATATGTTATAGTAATAATTAGGTGAAAGACAGAAGTCCAGAAGTTCATTTATTACCTCAGAATGTCAGTGTATCTATCTCTTAATAGCTGAGTTGTGGGCAGATTTTATCACCTCTTATCTACTTATGTATATTTTCTACCAAGAGTTCATGCCATTAATACTTAAGTACTAATTTTTTCAAATAATAAGAGTTATTTTAAGTAAGTGTTTATGGAATATTTCAGGTCTTGCTGCAAATATCATGAAAATGACTCTTCCTGAAGAGCAAAAGCTAACAGATGATACTAACAGAGAAACGCACAAGTGGCTATAAACGCCGGATGTGGTGCTGTGGGCCCAGGGAAGGAGATGGGACAGGGCAGCGTCCTGAGGAAGCATGGGCTCAGTGGGGAGCAAGCGGGCAAGGGGTCTTCCCATGAGAGAACAGCGCCTGTGCAGAGAAGCACCGTGGCTGGCCCCTGCATGAACACAGCTCCTCTCTGCTGCAGAATCCAGGAGGACTCCACCCGAGCACCTCCCGACCTTCCCCACCACTTGGTCTCAGCCTCCCCTCAAGGTCTTCCCTGCCCCAGGCAGGCAAGCCCCTACAGGCTGCCACACCACACCCTCTGCTTCTCCTGCCACACCACACTCTCTGCTTCTCCGTGATGATAGCAACTATATTGCACCTTAATTATTTGACTATAGGTTCAGGAGGGCAAGGGCTGCCACACCACACCCTCTGCTTCTCTATGACACTAGCAACCATGTTCACCTTCATTACTTGACTTGAGGTTCATGAGGGCAAGGGCTACCTAAGTTTTGTTTGCAGCTACACCCCTGCCACCTACAAGGGTGTCTGGCACACAATAGAGACTCAGCACGCATTCTTTGAATAAAAATGAATGATGTGCCTGTTAATTGTCCACTAGGCAAATCAACAAGGCTGTCACAAGAATAAAGCTTCACAGGATAACAGCTTGCAAAAGCTAACAGCTATGGGCTTTCTAGATTTAATTTACACACTATTTTTCACAGGCACCAAGGACTTCCGTGAGTGGCTCAGTTTTCTTATCTAGTTATATCTGGTTAACTGAAATCATGCATGGGCCATGAAAATATACAACGAGCCACTCTCTCTCTTGCAGTAGGTTGTCTGAAAGTGGGGCTCATAGGAAAAAGCAGAAATTCTTCCCTGACTCTTAAGTAACCTCCCTGCCATTTACTGCCGGGGCTTCAAATCCCAACGTGAATCACTTGTTTAAATTTAAGGCCTATGCTAAAATACAAATATATTTTCACAGAGGTGATTAGCAATATTACACCATACTCAACCATCAACATTTTTAACTAATGGATTCTCTTTCACTTACAGGCTACCCAAATAGGATTTCAGATGACTTACAACAATATAGACATAATACAACCAAAATTAACTAACACTGAGAAAAAAAGAAAGTCAGGAAGTAAAGACTGACCGTAGGGGTAAGGAAGGTCACTATGTCTGTCTACCTACATGGGTGGGTGGGTGGATGGATGGATGGACAGATAGATGAGATAGATAGATAGATAGATAGATAGATAGATAGATAGATAGATAAGATAGATAGATAGATAAGATAGATAGATA